>NW_024367296.1:0-1754 GCF_014805655.1 Passer montanus
CTTTCAGTAAGTTAAGCTGCAAGGAAAGCAGATGTTTGACTTCATGAAATTTGGGGAAATTGCCTCTGGGAGAAATTTAAATAAATTAATAGAGAGCTTCTGCTCTCCTTCCTTCTCTGTCTTTATTTTAGATGAGTTATTCCTTCTCTGTGAAGATGGGTCTGTGCAATACTCACAAGGAAGTTATTTAATTATGTAAAGCTGCACCAGGTAAATGTTATTTACAGATGGCTAAAAAATTCTGTATTACACTCATTTGCCAAGAATAACCTCCCTCATTTCACAGTTGGTGGAAAGATGTTTTTAATTGTCATTAAGGTAAGCTGCAGATTGTATTCTCCTGCAAATTTTTACCCATTTTGACTGTTATCTTTCTTTGCATTTTTTAATTGTAGCCCTGCAGGCACTGTGCACATAATTGAAGTAACCCATCTGTTTTTGTTTATCTATGTTTTCCATTAATTAGATATGTGGAATCTAAATTTCCTAGTCCAAAACATGAGGTGACATGCTAAGGGACCGAATCTGCATTTCCTCACCAGGCTGCACTGCTGGTGTTGGAGATATTTGAGAGCAGGGGCACAGCAGTGTTTGTAGTCTGGGCTGGACAGGGAGTGCAGGGGCAGCAAGTGGCTCTGGAGCAGGAGGGGTGTGAGAGGCCCCTTCCTGGAGCCATTAGCTCCAGTTTCATTGGCTTGTTTCATTTTTTCTCTTTGATAACATGCTGTTTTGCTGAGCCTCCTTGTCCCGTGTGTTTGCTGCAGGCTGGGTGTTCACGTCCAAGGACATGGGGAAGCTGCAGCCTTGGCCTGGGCAGAGTGAAATGGTGCCCCAAGAACTTCACCTCCTGCCTGAGCTGATGTGGATCCTGAATGCTTTTCTGCAGCCAGATTTCCTTTTTCCTACATTGCTCATTGATACAGCCCCTCAAAACTTCCCTTTTTTAAATAACCAAGGCGCACCCCCTAACCAGACCCGTGGCAGCACAGGTAAGACCTAAAGCTGCTGCTGTTTGCTTGGGCATCTCAGTGGTTCTCAGAGATAATTTTATTTGGAAATGGCCCAGCTCTGCAGTGCTCACATATTCAAAACAGGCTGTGATCAGCTGTCAGGTTTGGCCAAGAACTGAACAATTTACCAAGAGTGAAGTTCCTGGGAAGAAATTGAAGTGATCTTCATGTAACAGGCAAAGGCAAACTATTTTCAGCCTGCCCACAAATGCCCACTAAGAGAGGGAATAGCCTCAGTTCTGGGTGTGCAGAATGGCAGGTATGTGGAGAGTTCCATTAAGGAACAGGTCAGTAAAAAGAAAACTCTAATGTAAATCCAGAGGCGATCATCAGGGAAAATCTTTGCAACTAAAAGCAACTTATTGCTGTTTTTTGAGGTTCTTCTGACACTTTGTTATGGATTGACAGCATTTTCCTATGTGCTTTGTGAGCTCAGGGTTTGCTGGATTTTACTCAAAAGGATGAATAAGTGCTTCTTTGAAGCTAATGGCCTCTTTTGCTTGTATATATATGCTGTAATTCCACCACAATCCTGCAAGAGCCTCCCTGATGTCAGACTGGCCTTGTACACACATTAATGACTTATCAGGTACTAACTCCCTGCCCAGCCCACACCTTTTCCCTCTTGCCTCCCCTCTGTTGCTCAGTCATTTTTCTTTGCTTGTTGCTTGCCTGCAGTGATGGGTGTGTGCCCTTTTCCTCACTTGGAGTTTGGCAGTAAATCATTCATCTTTTTTTTTTTTT
>NW_024367297.1:0-1779 GCF_014805655.1 Passer montanus
GAAACTGACCACAGGAAGAGGGGGCTGGGTGTGGTTGCCATGATAATTGGTCATAGCAATTGGGCGGTGTTGATGGTTGCCATGGAAATTGACAGTAGAAACAGGGGGCTAGGGATGGCTGCCATGGATACCGACCATAGCAACAGTGGGCATGATAGTTGCCATGGAAACTGACCTCAGCAACAGGGGGCTGGTACTGGTTGCCATGGAAACTGACCGTAGTAACAGGGGGCTGTGGATGGTTGCCATGGAAACTGACCATAGCAACGGGGGCTGGAGATGGTTATCATGGAAACAGACCACAGCAAGAGGGGTCTGGGGATAGTTGCCATGGAAACTGACCATAGCAGCAGGGGTCTGGTAAGAATTGCCGTGGAAATTGACCACAGCAAGAGTGGGCTGGGTATCTTGCCATAGAAACTGACCATAGCAACAGGGAGGTGTTGATGTTTGGCATGGAAACTGACCATAGCAACGGGTGGCTGGGGATGGCTGCCAAGGAAACTGAGCATAGGAACAGGGGGCTAGTGGTGAATGCCAGGGAGACTGACCACAGCAACAGGTAGCGGAGGATGGTTGCCATTGAAACTGACCACTGCCACGGGGTGCTAGTGATGATTGCCATGGAATCCGACCATAGCAACAAGGGACTGGGGATGGTTGCCATGGAAACTGACCATAGCAACAGGGAGCTGGCGATCGTTGCCATGGAACCTGAGAATACCAACAAGGGGCACGGGATGGTTGCCATGGAAACTGACAATAGCAACAGGGGGCTGGTGATGTTTTCCTTGCAAACTGACCATAGCAACAGGGGGCTGGGGATGGCTGCCATGGATACTGACCATAGCAAAAGGGGGCTGGGGATGGTTGTCATGGAAACTGACCATAGCAACAGTGGGCTGTGGATGGTTACCATGGAAATTTACCATCGCAACAAGGGGCTGGGGATGGTTGCCATGGATCCTGACATAACAACAGGGAGCTGGGGATGGCTGCCATAGAAACTGAGCACAGCAACAGGGGGCTGGGGATGGTTGCCATGGAAACTGACCATATAAACAGGGGACTGGGGGTGGTTGCTATGGAAATTGATCATAGCAACTGGGGGGTGTTGATGGTTGCCATGGAAACTGACAACAGCAACAGGGGCCTTGGAATCGTTGCCATAGAAACTGACATAGCAACGGGGTTCTGTGGAATTGCTGCCATGGAAACTGACCATAAGAACAAGGGGCTGGTGATTGCTGCCATGGAAACTGTCCATAACAAAAGTGGACTGGGGAGGGTTACCATGGAAACATACCATAGCAACGGGGAAATGGGTATGGTTGCCATGGAAACTTAGCATAGGAACAAGGGTGTGTGGATGGTTGCCATGGAAACTGACCATAGGAACAAGGGGCGGGTGATTGCTGCCATGGAAACTGTCCATAACAAAAGGGGACTGGGGAGGGTTACCATGGAAACATACCATAGCCCCGGGGAAATGGGTATGGTTGCCATGGAAACTTAGCATAGGAACAAGGGCGGGTGGATGGTTGCCATGGAAACTGACCATAGGAACAAGGGGCGGGTGATTGCTGCCATGGAAACTGTCCATAACAAAAGGGGACTGGGGAGGGTTACCATGGAAACATACCATAGCAACGGGGAAATGGGGATGGTTGCCATGGAAACTGACCATAGCAACAGAGAGATGGGATTGGTTCCCATAGAAACTGACAACAGCAAGAGGGGGCTGGGGTTTGCTACCATGGAAACTGACCATAGCAACAG
>NW_024367298.1:0-1776 GCF_014805655.1 Passer montanus
ATATCTATTCTGGAGCAGAGTTTATTTCTATTTTTGCTACTTTTTAGTGAGGTATATAAGGAGTGCTTTGAATTTAATGTCTATTTTAACAAATGCTTTCAGACATATTTCTGTCAATTACCTCTTTCATATAAATCAAGCAAGAATTGCATTTCCAATTCATATTCAGATATGTTAATAAATCAGATCTCATCATGATTCATCCCATCAGAGAACAGAAATATTCCATGAGACCTACCAACAAAACATGTTGTTCACAAGTTCAGAAACTTGCTGAAAATCCCACAAATTATAGAAGGAATCATATTCTAATTTTTTTTGTGTGTGTGCAATGATTTCTGATAATTTATATCTTTAAAAAGTTGCAAATGATTCATGTAGCAAAATGGTGACACTTGCTGAATATACTTTGTGAGTTACTCATCTATGCTAACTTAATATGCCATTTGATTAAAGTCATATGTTCATAGACTGTTAAAACAAGAATTTCATTGTTAGGAAAAAGAAACTTAGCAAACCATACATTTTTAATACAATGTCTTGCAATTTTTTTTCTGTAAATACATTTTCCTTTCAAGAACCAAATTTTATAATTTTCCAGACTGTTGATTTTTGTATGATTCATTTCACCTAACTTTAGATGTCTAGTTTGCCTAAGCTTCTACAGCTAATGGAAAGGGCAATTCCAAAGCATCCAAGGTGCTTTAACCTATCTTGTGGATACTTCTCAAGATGACCTGGATTGCCTTGTGCTTTTCTCTACAACTCAGTTAAATTTGATTTTTAGATGCAGTCTAAGTGCATTCTTGTGAAATTAATGAAAGACTCTTTCCCCGCCCTGTTCTGTAGAAAAACTTAATGTGGTCTCAGTTATTTGAAGTTGCAAGAGTAGGAGAGTAATATCCATGGTGTAGTTGACTCCGATTCTCTTTACCTAAACCCACAATAGATAAGATAAACTTATTTTCCTTGCACACTCTTCCAGGGGAGTTCATCTATATTCAAATTTAAGTTCAGTTTTCATACTGCTCCAATAAATAAAGCTCCTCTTGCATGGCTTTCATAAAGCTTATAGAGAAGCTGGGTCATTCAGGAGTGCCACGTGGGAGGACAAATCCAAAGGCTACATATATTCATCTCTAAATCATAGGAGAGAGAAAACTTCAGCAAATTATGCGAGAGAAAAAAAGCAGTCTTTCACTCCTTAATGTAGGCTTGATCTAAAGCCTTATGATGCTATATTGAATCTTTTAATATGAGTTTAATGACAATCCAGACATAATTGAAGAAAACTCATTGAACTGGAACTCAGCTTCTATTTTCTTGCACAGCGAGAGCTTACAAAGAAGATGAAAAGCCTCAAGAAGAAATTTATCTTAACTAAAAGCATTGTTTTCCCTTACTAGTGTTTAGTCCTATTTTATTTGATATAGCCTTTTCTACTATAATTGAAAAACTAATGAGCATTAAGAAATAAATTTAAGTGATTGGCTCATTTTCTTATGGAAAAGGGATTGAGCTTTTCTTTAAGGATCTCTGTTTGTCTTTGAAAACTGAGTGCTGTAACTATGGAGCTTCTTACAGTTGTTGAAATAACTGTGATCTTTGAATTGTTACAAGTCAGCCTCCAAGCAATTGGAACTCCTTGCTCATGTTGATGCAGTATCTATTTACTCTGAGTTCAATTAAGAGACAAAATTAGAGAAGACAAGATCCAATTTCCTGGTTTTCAATAGTTTAATATATTTCAATACCATAAGAGTAACTGGCAACCTT
>NW_024367299.1:0-3557 GCF_014805655.1 Passer montanus
GCAGAGCTGGGGGAGGGGAGGGGGAGAAGGGGTGACGGAAATGGCGGAAATCGCCCCAAAATCACCCAAAAATCACCCGAAATCAGCCCAAAAATCACCCAAAATCAGCCCAAAAATCACCCAAAAATCACCCGGAGTCAGCCCAAAAATCACCCAAAATCACCCAAAAATCAGCCCAAAAATCAGCCCCAAAATCACCCGAAATCAGCCCAAAAAACAGCCCCAAAATCACCCGAAATCGGCCCAAAAATCACCCTGAAAATGACCCAAAATCAGCCCAAAAATCAGCCACAAACAGTGCTGAACTCAGCCCAAAAATGACCCAAAATATCTCCCGAAATCACCCAAAAATGACCCAAAATTGACCCAAAAATCAGCCCCAGATAGCTCTGAAATCACCCAAAATCAGCCCCAAAATCACCCAAAATGACCCCAAAAAAGACCCAGAAATGACCCCAAATCAGCCCAAAAATCAACCAAAAATCAGCCAAAATCGCCCAAAAATGACCCAAAATCACCAAAATCACCCAAAACTGACCCATACAGTGTCCCGAAATTGCCCAAAATCATCCCAAAAAGGACCCAAAAATCACCCAAAATTGACCCCAAAAATGACCCAGAAATGAGCCTAAAATTGACCCAAAATCAGCCCAAAAATCATCCAGAAACGACCCAAAATCACCAAAAACATCACCCAAAATTGACCCACAAATGACCCTTAAATCTCCAAAATCCCCCAAAAATTCACCCCAAAACCCCAAAAATCCCCCAAATTCACTCTTAAATCTCCAAAACCCCCAAAATTTACCCCAAATTTGCCCCAAAATCTCACCAAAAGTCTCCAAACCCCCCCAAATTTGCCTCAAATCCCCCCAAAATCCCCCCAAACATCCAGAATCCCCCCAAATCTCCCAAAATTCCCCAAATTAACCCCAAAATCCCCCCAAATTAAACCCAAACCCCCCAAAATTCCCACGAAAATCTCCAAAATCCCCCCAAAATTTACCCCAAATCCCCCCAAATTGACAGATAGCTCTGAAATCACCCAAAATCAGCCCCAAAATCACCCAAAATGACCCCAAAAAAAGACCCAGAAATGAGCCTAAAATTGACCCAAAATCAGCCCAAAAATCACCCAAAATCAGCCCAAAAATCAGCCCCAAATTGACCCAAAATCACCCAAAAAATGACCCAAAATCACCCAAAAAATCACCCAAAATTGACCCATAAAATGTCCCAAAATGTCCCAAAATCATCCCAAAAAGGACCCAAAATCAGCCCAAAAATCACCCAGAAATGACCCAAAATCACCAAAAACATCACCCAAAATTGACCCACAAATGACCCTTAAATCTCCAAAATCCCCCAAAAATTCACCCCAAAACCCCAAAAATCCCCCAAATTCACTCTTAAATCTCCAAAACCCCCCAAATTTACCCCAAAACCTCACCAAAAGTCTCCAAACCCCCCCAAATTCCCACGAAAATCTCCAAAATCCCCCAAAATTCACCCCAAAACCCCAAAAATTCCCCAAATTCACTCTTAAATCTCCAAAACCCCCAAAATTTACCCCAAATTTGCCCCAAAATCTCACCAAAAGTCTCCAAACCCCCCCAAATTTGCCTCAAATCCCCCCAAAATCCCCCCAAACATCCAGAATCCCCCCAAATCTCCCAAAATTCCCCAAATTAACCCCAAAATCCCCCCAAATTAAACCCAAACCCCCCAAAATTCCCACGAAAATCTCCAAAATCCCCCCAAAATTTACCCCAAATGCCCCAAAATCCCCCCTATTTTTACACAAATTCCCCCCAAAATTTACCCAAAATCCCCCCAAAACTTACCTAAAATCCCCCCAAATTTTACCCCAAATCCCCCAAAATTTCCCAAAAATTTCCCCAAAATCCCCCAAAATTTACCCAAAATCCCCCAAAATTTGCCCAAAATCCCCCAAAATCCCCCCAAATTTACCCAAATCCCCCCAAATCTCACCTGGGCCTTCCTGTCGCTGCCGTCGCCCCCCCCGGCCCCTCCCCCCCTCCTGCGGGGCGCAGGGGCACGCCCACAAAGAGGCGGGGCCAGGGATGTGTCCATGGTGGGGTGGGGTCAGTGGGATATGGTAATGAGTGGGTGTGGTCAATGGTTATAGGATCCTTCTCCCGCTGCGGACACGCCCACCGAGGGGCGGGGTCAGCAGGGGCACGCCCACAAAGAGGCGGGGCCAGGGATGTGTCCATGGTGGGGTGGGGTCAATGGGATATGGTAATGAGTGGGTGTGGTCAATGGTTATAGGATCCTTCTCCCGCTGCGGACACGCCCACCGAGGGGCGGGGTCAGCAGGGGCACGCCCACAAAGAGGCGGGGCCAGGGATGTGTCCATGGTGGGGTGGGGTCAATGGGATATGGTAATGAGTGGGTGTGGTCAATGGTGGAAAAGGGTTCTTGTCCTGCTGTGGACACGCCCACAAGGGGCGGGGTCAGCGGGGGCACGCCCACAAAGGGGCAGGGTCAGGGGGCACACACATGGTTGGGTTATGGCCATGGGTGGGTGTGGTCAATGCGATATGGTAATGAGAGGGTGTGGTCAACCATGGGGTGTGGCTTTCCTGCTGTGGACATGCCCACCAAGGGGCGGGGTCAGCAGGGACACACCCACAAAGGGGCGGAGTCAGGGATTTGGGAGGGATTTCAGGCTGGATTTTGTGAGGATTTCTGGTGGAATTTTGGGTGATTTTGGGGCAATTTCAGGGGTATTTTGGGGGGATTTCAGGAGGAATTTTGGGTGATTTCAAGTTGAGTTTTGGGGTGATTTCAGTTTGAATTTCGGGGTGATTTCAGAGTGAATTCAGGGTGACTTCAGCTGGAATTTCGGGGTGAATTCAGGATGATTTCGGGGCGATCTTGTGGTGAATTCAGGATGATTTTGGGGTGAGTTTCGGGGTGAATTCAGGATGATTTCGGGGCGATCTTGTGGTGAATTCAGGATGATTTTGGGGTGAGTTTCGGGGTGAATTCAGGATGATTTCGGGGTGAATCCAGGATGATTTCAGGGTGAATCCAGGATGATTTCGGGGTGATTTGGGGGTGATCTCAGGGTGATCTCGGGGTGAGTTTTGGGGTGATTTCAGGGTGATTCTGTGATGATTTGGGGTGATCCCAGGCTCACCTTGCTGGGGCTGCGGCCGTCCTTGTCGCCGTCCTTGGGCAGCGCGCTCAGCGACTGCGTGCGGCGCTTGCCGGCAGCCAGCGGCAGCGGCAGCTCCGGGGCCACCAGCGACGACAGGAACCTGGGGGGACACGGGGACATGAGGGGACATGGGACACTGAGGGACACACGGACACAGGGACAGCGGCAGCGGCAGCTCCGGGGCCACCAGCGACGACAGGAACCTGGGGGGACAGGGACAGTGACACAGGGACAGACACACGGACAGCGGCAGCTCCGGGGCCACCAGCGACGACAGGAACCTGGGGGGACACGGGGACATGAGGGGACATGGGACACTGAGGGACACACGGACACAGGGACAGCGGCAGCGGCAGCTCCGGGGCCACCA
>NW_024367300.1:0-1773 GCF_014805655.1 Passer montanus
GACTTTTTGGGCTCCTGATTTTGGGGTGACTTTTTGGGATCTGGATTTTGTGGTGCTGATTTTGTGGCAAAGTTTTTGGGGTGATTTCGGGGCGATTTTTTTGGGGCGCCTTCCCCGGGTGGGCGGACGGACACTGACGACGTCACAGCGATGACGTCACGCCGACAGCGATGTCACACTGATAACGACATCGCCGATGACGTCATGAATGACTTAACGACTCTCTAATTAGGATTTGCTTTTCTGGAGTGGGAGCTCAAGGCAGAATCCAGCCTCGGGTTCCCGTCACGGCCACCTGTGGCACTGCATGACGTGACAATGTCACACTGCCAATGTAATTGATGTCATTGATGACGTCACCAATCACATAATTAATCCCTAATTAGGTTTTGCGTTCCCCGAGTGGGCGCTCAAAGCAGAATCCAGCCCGGGGCTCCCGTCACACCCAGCTGTGGCACTGTGCGGTGTCACAACGTCACACTGACGATGATATCACGCCGATGACGTCACCGATGACGTCACCAATCACATAATCAATCCCTGATCAGGGTTCGCGTTCCCCGAGTGGGCATACAAGGCCGAGTCGAGCCCCAGGTTCCTGTCACACCCAGCTGTGGCACTGTGCGGTGTCACAATGTCACACTGACAATGTCACACAGACAATGTCACACAGACAATGTAATCGATGTCACCGATGACGTCACCAATAATATAATTAATCACTCATTAGGTTTCGCGTTCCCCGAGTGGGCGTACAAGGCCGAGTCGAGCCCCGGCTCGCGGCAGATCCAGCTGTGGCACTTCATCCTGGAGCTGCTGCGGCAGGAGCAGTACCGCGAGGTCATCGCCTGGCAGGGCGACTACGGCGAGTTCGTCATCAAGGACCCCGACGAGGTGGCGCGGCTCTGGGGCGTGCGCAAGTGCAAGCCCCACATGAACTACGACAAGCTCAGCCGCGCCCTCAGGTTGGTAAAATAAATATTCCGCTTTTTTTCCCCTTTTTTCCCTTTTTTCCCTTGAAAAATTGGGGATTTTCCTGCTGAAATTTGAATTTTTGGGTTTTTTTTCCATTGGAAATTCAGGGTTTTTTCCCCATGGAAATTTGGATTTTTTTTTCCCCATTTTTCCCCTTGGAAATTGGGTTTTTCCCCATGGTAATTTGAATTTTTAGGGTTTTTCCCATGGAAATTCGGATTTTTGGTTTTTTTCCTTGGAAATATGTGTCTTTTTCCATCGAAATTTGGATTTTTTTGACTTTCTTTCCCTTGAAAAGTTTGGTTTTCCATCGGTCTTTCTCATGGAAATTTACTTTTTCCCTCCTTTTTTTCCCATGGAAATTTGAGATTCTTCCCATGAAAATTTGAATTTTTGGCAGTTTTTCCCATAGAAATTTGGTTTTTTTCACTTTATTCCCATTGGAAATTCAGAATTTTGGGGGTTTTGGGCTCCTCTCTCAGGGGTTGGGTTTTGGCTCTGGGGCGTGCGCAAGTGCAGCCCCACATGAACTACGACAAGCTCAGCTGCGCCCTCAGGTACCGAAAAATAAAATTTTTGGGATTTTTTCCCTTTTTTGCCCTTTTTTCCCCTCAAAAAATTGGGGTTTTCCCCATTGAAATTTGAATTTTTGGCCATTTTTCCCACGGAAATTTGATTTTTTCCCCTTTTTTCCCTTGGAAATTGGGTTTTTCCCCATTGAAATTTGAATTTTTGGCCATTTTTCCCACGGAAATTTGATTTTTTCCCCTTTTTTCCCTTGGAAATTGGGTTTTTCCC
>NW_024367301.1:0-1785 GCF_014805655.1 Passer montanus
GAGGTGGTGCATCTGAGGATCACAGAATGCAGGAGTGAAATGAGAAATCACCAGAGAAAACATCCAAGTGACAGAGGTGTTGGTCTTCTGGATTGTGGCAGTGTTGCTGCAAACTATTCCGTTCTCATGTCTGCTTTGTCTTTCTTCCATTTGGTTGCAAAAACTGCAGGAATTGTTTGTCAAACATGTGACAGTGTATACATGTGGCATCAGTAGAACAATACTGTAGAAAGAGTCGGACTATATGGATCAGCACGTACTATGTGGCTAAGACATCAATACAACACTATTTTCAGGTATTCAGGCTATTTTTCCTCTTAATTTTTATTAATCAGTAAGGTTGCATATTTGCATTTCTAAAAAAAAGTCCTCTTTTGCTAACCTCTCATTGCAGTGCAAAGACAGTAAAAAAATTTAATTCTTTCCCTCTTCATTTTTTTAATGAAGAGGGTAAGAAATACTTCAGGAGTCATGAAGACTTGAAATCTGGAGGCCCTTTCACATCTTACAGTCAGCTCAGCATAGAGATGATGCTATTGTCCATTTTGTTCTTAATACTCATAATTTTTCCAGTTAAGCATTCATAAAATCCCTCTAAAAAAGAAAAGTTGTGGACAGGTTCTAATTATGATATGTTTCCCTTTTTTCTCTTGCATCATAGGTTGAAAAGGTGTTAGTTATTCAAAGTATTGTAAAGCAATTTGCTACAGCTTAAGTATGCTTCTGATTAAACACTGTTGTCAAAATCTGGTTGTATTGCTTCAAGCCACATAGCCCTGGGCAAATGTGGTATTCCTAATCACTTAGAGAGGGAGAGAGGATAAAAACATCCTGCATTTTGTGCCATCATTTCTGCAGTCCAGTTTTCAAAGAGATTTCCTGATATTTATCTTTTGCCTGGAAGCAAGAGCTGGAAATATTTCTTGCTATCACCTTCTGCCCTTCTCAAATAGGGTAAGCAATGGCATCATCCTCATCAGAACATGGTAAACAAAACTGAAAATTTGAGAGAAATGAAAAGGAGAACGGAAGGTGGCATTTGAACTAAGTATGGTTTACAGAAATGAGCAATGATGATATGGATTAGAACCACCAGAATTCTGAGTATTTGGAGATTTCCCATAGCCTGCATCTGCTTGAACATTGTTCTGGAGTTGGCTGTGTCCCTAGAAGCCAGTTTCATGCACTTGTTTTTTGGAAATGCCTTGTGCTTGTGCTGCTTTACTCCTCCTGTGATACCTACAGCTGCTGGCCCATCAGCTTCAGGAGCAATTCATCTTGCTGATCCTTTTGTGCAGCAAGGCACCCTCCAAGTTGAGGAGCTGAAAAATAATTATTTTCATTGTGTTTTTTTAAGTGACAAAAAGGTTTAACTTTCTAGGCAATAAGTGTTGGCCTTTCTGTGCATAGATGCAACTTGACATCTCCTGAAACTTGATGTGGAGAGTGGCACCAGGAAAAGAATGAAACCTAAAATTGATTGGGTCCTTAGTGTCTCTGTTCTCAAGACTAAACAAGAAACTAGACATTATCTTGGAAAGATGTGTCAGAGTCTGATGACTTTGCTTGCCTGGAACAGATTTTCTTCCTGGTGCTGCAGTAGAAGATCTGTACCCCAGGGCCTGGTGCTCTCCTTCTCTTCAGCCTCTTCATGGGACTTGGCTGTTATCATAACAGCATTCTGAACAACTGAAACACAATAAAATGTCAAATGGCTGGATTTAGCATGAAATTAGTCAACTGGCATACAAATTAGTTTGGGTTTTTTTTTTTAATTTTTGTGGT
>NW_024367302.1:0-1772 GCF_014805655.1 Passer montanus
TGTATTTGGAAGGTTGGAAAAATTGTCAATTCTTCTGTTTCATAAGCAACTGCATACCTCAAGGCCTAGGAGGGTGTAAATTAAGATGAATTTCTACCATAGTAAAAGTGAAAAGGCTAAAAGTAAAAACTTGTAAGTGAGAATGGCAGAGATTTACAGGTACAGCTGTGCTAATTGGAATGGTGGGTGATTTTTAGCAGGTTGGATAAAAGCATATGATCAGACTGAAATTCAGGTATGCCTCAGGTGCACTTGCAAGTGCCAACAAAAACAAATGAATCCAACATCTGAGCAGATCAGTATCACTGCAAGCTAACACTTTGGCATTCATTAGTATTTTCTGCTTGGGACTTATCCTAAATACTTCTGAATAAAATATATGAGAGACTATTTGAAAGTGCACCCAATTATACACTACAGACACCTCAAAGAGCTGTTAGCACCTTCAGCAAACCGCCAGTTACTTCAGCCTGTGCTGACTTCAGTTTTACAGAGGAAAACTAAGGAGACTTTATCTTCAAAAATGACAGGTTTTTGAAGTTCCCTTTAGTGTGAATACTATTTATAACTCTCCCGTTACCAAGTCAGCTTAGGTCAATACATATGTTATAGAATAAATAAAGTTCTTAGCCATTCTGGTGACAAAGATGCTGAGCCAGAATCTTGTTTCCATTTAAGCCACAGAAATGGAAGGAAGGGATGTCTTTATTTTGGGCTGACCTCTACAGTCTCAGGTTCTTAGGGATATATCCTAGCAGGAAAACCAAAAGGCTCTGCACTTTATGCAGCAGAATAGTATCAGTGAGATCCCAGTGAATCATTCCTGAACAAAATAACTTCCATTTAAGCAGAATTTATTGAAAATTCAATACTCCTTTCTTTTCTTACTAAGAACAGACTGCATTTTGGCTGTTATCTGTAGGCTGTAAATGGCTGTTATCTCTTATTTCAAAACAGATAAACCAAACCAAAACAAACTCCCATTATACAGAATTTAAAAATCAGATAGGAAAAAATTAGACATCTGCTGGCCTGAATGCCCCAAATTTCTTGGAAAAAAACCCCCTATGCCAAGGAGTGAGATGCCAGGAGAAGGTAGTGCTACACCAGGAAGAGAACTCATGTGGAAAGCACAAGTAGAACTGTACAGCAAGGTACTGTCCCAGTACCTTCACCAGGCTTATAGGAACTACTGGGAAATTCCAGATTTTTGGCTTATTTACTACTTCATTCATTTTCATCTTGAACTCAGTGAATAGAGATAGCGCTGAGTTATTTTCTGCCACCTTTGCATTAAAAAGTTGCAACAGAGTTTTATACTGCCAATACCTAATACAGGAGGGGTGCTGGGAGAAAGAAAACCCAAAGGTTTTGACAAAATGTTTTAAATTATATGGTTTTAGGCCACAGGAGGAAGAGGAGAAATTTGGTTTGGGGAAGATTAATTAATTGGGTCCTTATGGTAATGTCGTTAAATTTCAGAGTTAACAACTTACAGCAATGCTCGTGAAAGATTCTCCCTCTTTGGTAATTATCAGCTGAGACAGACATTTACATGTCAGTTAACGCTAAAGCTCGTCTCTCCAATTTCATCAGATCTGGGAAGTTATGTATTTCTTTTTAAGCTGAACATCTTGGAGTACAGTCCTCCAGTACAGTTAATTCCATCACCACAGACCTATTACTGATGGGCACCTACATTAAGAGTCTTGAAGTCTTTTCACTCTCATGGAGTGAAAACAGAAGGATTAAGCTGTTGCTGAAAAAAAAAA
>NW_024367303.1:0-1771 GCF_014805655.1 Passer montanus
CCAGCCACATTTGCCCCTGTTGGCATTTGCTTCCGCAAGGAATCCTGAGACGTGCGGAATTTCGGCAGGCAGCCGGCCGCCCCGGGCCACGGGGACCAGGACACGAACCATGGCCTTTCCTATGAGACACAAAACTCACCAGGTCAGGTTCCTGAGGTCCGTTTGCAGGAGGCACTTGGCATTCTCAACCCAGCCACATTTGCCCCTGGTGGCATTTGCTTCCGCAAGGAATCCTGAGACGTGCGGAATTGCGGCAGGCAGCCGGCCGCCCCGGGCCACGGGAACCAGGACACGAACCATGGCCTTTCCTAGGAGACACAAAACTCACCAGGTCAGGTTCCTGAGGTCCGTTTGCAGGAGGCACTTGGCACTGTCAAACCAGCCACGGTTGCCAGTGGTGGCACCTTGCTTCTGGGAGGTATCTGGAGACTTTGGGAATTTCAGCACACAGCCGGCCACTGTGGGAGACCGGAACCTGGCTAGGAACCATGGCCTCTCCCCCGAGAAATAAAAGTCAGCAGGCCAGGTTCCTGATGTCACTTTGCAGGAGGCACTTAGCATTGTCCAACCAGCCATGGCTGCCAGTGGTGGCACCTTGCTTCTGGCTGGTTTATTGGGGTGTTCGGAATTTCAGCAGGCACCAGTTCTCTCCTGGCCACCGGACCCTGGACAACAACGATGGCCTTTTCTCTGAGAAACAAAACTCACCAGGCCAAGTTCCTGATGTCAGTTTGAAGGAGGCACTTGGCACTGTGAAAACAATCACAGTTTCCTGTGATGGCACCTTGCGTCTGCGAGGCATCGAGAGATATTCGTAATTTCAGCAGGCGCCACGACATCTGGGCCAGTGGTCCTAGTCAGGAATGATGGCCTTTCCCCAGAGAAACAAAACTCCCCAGGCCAGGGTCCTGATGTCAGTTTGCAGGAGGCACTTGGTACTGTTCAACCAGCCACACTTGCCTCGGCTGGCACCTTGCTTCTGGGAGGTATAAGGAGACTTTGGGAATTTCAGCACACAACCGGCCACTGTGAGAGACCGGAACCTGGCCAGGAGCCATGGCCTTTCCCCAGAGAAATAAAACTCACCAGGCCAGGTTCCTGTGGTCAATTTGCAGGAGGCACTTGGCACTTTCAAACCAGCCACCGTTGCTGATGGTGGCACATTGGTCTGGGTGGCATCCTGCAGCCTTTGTAATTTCAGCAGGCATCCGGACTGTCTGGGCCACTGGTGGTTGGGCCCAAATGCTGGCCCTTTTCCCTGGGAAGTAAAACTCATCAGCCCAGTTTCCTGATAGTTCACAGGAGGCACGTGTTACTGTCATACCAGCCAGACTTGCTGATCTTTGAACTTTGTGTCATGGCGGCATCCTGCTACCTTAGGAATTTCAGCAGGTAGCAGGCCACTCCCTGCCACTGGCCGTTTTACACAACTGCTGGCCCTTTTAACTGGGAAACAAAACTTACCAGTCCAGGTTCCTGATGTCAATTTGCAGGAGACACTTGGCACTGTCAAACCATCCATGTAGTATTGCATTTTATTTAAATGGTATTCTCTGTCTTACCCCTCCAAAAGTTATTGTCTATCCCAAGCCTGTGGTCCTGTCCTGGAGCATCCCGCATCTGTAATCCCATTGGCACAAGTGCCAATTCCGTGCCCACTTTCAATCTGCCTTATAAACCGTGTGAGTGAGACCAGTTGCTCTCTTAGCCTTTCCTCCCTCTTCGCCTTCTTACCCTGTTGGCCCTTCCCTCCCCTCGGCTCCCCCTCCTT
>NW_024367304.1:0-1769 GCF_014805655.1 Passer montanus
GGTTCCGGAAGGTTCTCGGTCTACTCCAAGATGGCGGCGGGGGCGGAGGAGTGGCGGCGCGGCGACGTCTTCGCCTGCGTGGTGGGGCACGAGGGCGTGGCCATGAGGTTCATCCAGAGGAGCTTGGACAAATCCATGACGCGGCCGGCCAACGTCAACGTTTCCGTCATCTTGGCCGACTCCGACACCGTCTGTTATTAATTTGTTTAATTTTGGGTGAATAAACGAAATTTCAGAAATTAAAATCTGATTTTTTGTGATTTTTTTGGGAAAAAAAATGGGGTTTTGGGACGAAAAATGTGGATTTTTATGAGGTAAAATGTGCATTTTTATGGGAAAAAAATGTGGAATTTTAGCAGGAAAAATGCCAAATTTTGGTGGAAAATTATCAATTTTTAACGGGAAAAATGCCAAATTTTGGAGGGAAATTGTCAGTTTTTAGCACGAAAAATGTCAGATTTTGGAGGTAAAATTTTGGAGAAAGAAAGTCAATTTTTTGAAGGAAGACGGTGGATTTTTAGGTAAAAAATGTCAATTTTTGGGAGAAAAAAATTGGATTTTTAAGGAGAAAAAAGTGAATTTTTTGGAGGAAAAAGTGTTGATTTTTAGGAATTAAAAATCACAAAATTTGGAGGAAAAACATCCATTTTTTGAGGAAAAAAATCAGATTTTAAGCAGAAAAAAAAGCGGATCTCAGTCGGCCATTTTGCCTGGGCGTTTCCGGTCGCTCCCGGAAGGTTCCGGAAGGTTCTCGGTCTACTCCAAGATGGCGGCGGGGGCGGAGGAGTGGCGGCGCGGCGACGTCTTCGCCTGCGTGGTGGGGCACGAGGGCGTGGCCATGAGGTTCATCCAGAGGAGCTTGGACAAATCCATGACGAGGCCGGCCAACGTCAACGTCTCGGTGATTTTGGCCGACTCCGACACCGTCTGTTATTAATTTGTTTAATTTTGGGTGAAATAAAGCGAATTTCAGTAAATTAAAATTGAATTTTTGTCTTTTTTTTTGGAAAAAAATGGGGTTTTGGGACGAAAAATGTGGATTTTTATGAGGTAAAATGAGATTTTTTATGAGAAAAAAAGTGGATTTGTTGAAGGTAAAAATGAAGATTTTTAGGAAGGAAATATTTCTATTTTACTGGAAAAAAAAGTGGATTTTTAGGAAGAAAAACCTCAATTTTTAGAAGAAAATATGGATTTTTAGGAATGAGATTGTGGATTATTAGAAGGAAAAAAAAGGTGATTTTTAGCATGGAAAATGGCAATATTTGGAGGAAAAATGGGGATTTTTAGGAGGAAAATGTGTGGATTTTTAAGAAAAAAAAGATCAAATTTTGGAGGAAAAATAACAATTTTTGGAGGAAAAAAAGTGGATTTTTAGGAGGAGAAATGTGGAGTTTTGGGTGGAAAATGTCGATTTTTTTGAGGAAAAATGTGGATTTTTAGGAAGAAAAAATACGTCAAATTTTGGAGAAAAATGCCAATTTTTAGAAGGAAAAATCAGATTTATGTGGATTTTTAGGAGGAAAAATATCGATTTTTGAAGGTAAATATGTGGATTTCTAGAAAGAAAAATACAGAAATTTAGCTTGGAAAATATCAAATTTTGGAGGAAAATTATCAATTTTTAACGGGAAAAATGCCAAATTTTGGAGGAAAATTGTCAATTTTTAGCAGGAAAAATGTCAGATTTTAGAGGTAAAATTCTGGAGAAAGAAATCGATTTTTGGAAGGAAGAATGTCGATTTTCCGGTAAAAAAAGTGGATTTTAG
>NW_024367305.1:0-1767 GCF_014805655.1 Passer montanus
GCGGATCCTCTGGCTCACCTCCCAAAATCTCACAAAAAAATCCCCAAAATTCCCAAAAAATCCCCAAAATTCCACCAAAAATCCCCAGATCACCCAAAAAATCCCCCCAAAAATTCCTAAACTTCCCAAAAAAATCCTTAAAATTCCCAAAATTTCCCCAAAACCTCTCAAAAAATTTCCCGAAACACCAGAAAAATCCCTAAAAATTCTCAAAATTCGCCCAAAAATGCCCAAAACCACCCAAAAAATCCCCCAAAAAATCCCAAAAAATTCCAAAAATTCCCAAAATTCCCAAAAATTCGGGAATCACGTACCTGGAAGGCGACCTTGGAGCGGATCCTGGGGCTCACCTCCCAAAATCCCACAAAAAATCCCCAAATCTTCCCAAAATCCACCCAAATTCCCAAAAAATTCCCAAAATTCCCAAAAAAATCCTTAAAATTCCCCAAATCCCCCCAAAACCTCTCAAAAAAATCCCTAAAACGCAAAAAAAATCCCTAAAAATCCCCAAAATCCACCCAAAAAATGCCCCAAACCACCCAAAAAATTCCCCAAAAAATCCCCAAAATTCCCCAAAAATTCCCAAAATTCCCAAATTCGGGAATCACGTACCTGGAAGGCGACCTTGGAGCGGATCCTGGGGCTCACCTGGTGCACCACCTGCGCGTTGAGGCTCCCGCTGTTGTCCATGTCCCCAACCAGCACCGGGAACGCCTGCAACCACCCAAAATCTGGGAATTCTGCACCCAAAATTTGGGAATTTGGGGAATTTCCGGAGGTCCCCCAGCTTGAAATTCCCAAATTCCAAATTTGCGCAATCCAAATTTGTGAAATTCCACAATTTCTGAACTCCTCGGTTTGGGGTTTTTTCCTAATTATCAAAATTTCAATTTTCAAAATTCCAAATTTCCAAATTTCCCAAAATCCCCCCAGTGCAAAATTCCTTAAAATTCCAAATTTCACCCAATTTTTAAAATTTTTCCCCCATTTTTTTTCCCAATTTTCCTCAATTTCCCCCAGATTTTTTCCCAAAATTTTTTCCCATTTTCCCCAAATTTTTCCCAATTTTCCCTCGATTTCCCCCCAGTTTTTTCCCAATTTTCCTCTGATTTTCCCCAAATTTTTTCCCAAATTTTCCCTGAATTTCCCCCAAATTTCCCCTGATTTTTTTCCCAATTTTCCCCAATTTTTTCCCAATTTTCCCCAATATTCCCCAATTTTTCCCGAATTTTTTTCCCAATTTTTCCCCAATTTCCCCCAAACATTTTCCCAATTATTCTTTGAATTTTCCCCAAATTTCACCCAATTTTCCCCCTATTTTTTCCCGATTTTCCCCCAATTTTCCCCCAAATAATCCCCAATTTTTTCCCAATTTTCCCCTGATTTTCCCCAATTTTCCCCCAGTTTTTTCCCAATTTTCCTCTGATTTTCCCCCAATTTTCCCCCAATTTCCCCCAATTTTTTCCCCAATTTTCCCCAAAATTTTCCCAATTTTCCCCCCAATTTTCCTCAATTTTCTTCCAATTTTTCCCAAATTTTCCCCAAATTTTTTCCCAATTTTCCCCCAATTTCCCCCAATTTTTTCCCCAATTTTCCCCAAAATTTTCCCAATTTTCCCCCCAATTTTCCTCAATTTTCTTCCAATTTTTCCCAAATTTTCCCCAAATTTTTTCCCAATTTTCCCCCAATTTCCCCCAATTTTTTCCCCAATTTTCCCCAAAATTTTCCCAATTTTCCCCCCAATTTTCCTCAATTTTCTTCCAATTT
>NW_024367306.1:0-109009 GCF_014805655.1 Passer montanus
TCCCGGGACACCCACCTGAGCAGACGATGGCCGCCCCATACGGGATATCAGCTGGGGCAGTGGTCATCCAGTCTTCCATCCAGTCATCATTAAGAAGGTACTCCGGCAGCCCGTCAGACAGCTTGGTGGTCATATCCTTGATGGTTTTGATCACATTTTGCATGATGTCTTTGTCTGTGCTACTGAGTGTCCTCAGGTAGGCTGAGCCATCTACAGCACCACTCTTCTCTAGTCGTCCACAGCCCAGCTCCCAGCACACATTGCTCAAATTCTGTACAAGCGAAACCTCTCCTGGCACACGGCGCCAAGGTGCCGTTGGCGCACACGCGGCCCCAGGTGCCGTTGTGGAACAGCTCCAGGAAGCCCCGGCAGCTCCCAGGGCCTCCTGCCAGCCGCACGGAGAGATGCTCTGCAAGGGGGGCAGGGGGGTCACGGCACGGCCAGGAACCCCCCGGGGGCTCTGCCGGGCCCTGACCTGCGGCTGCCCGGCACTGACCTGAGCAGACGGCCCCTGCCCCGCCGCCGCGCCCGCACTCGCGCCGTTCCGTGCGCCCGCATCGCCACAGAGACTCCTCGGACCCGGAGCACTCGGGGATGTACGGCCACAGCGGCCCCGTGCCGGCCCCGAACCGCGCCCAGCTCGGGGCCTCCAGGGCCGTGCCACAGCCCAGCTCCCGGCACACAACGGCCGCGTCCTGCAGCTCCCAGCCTTCCTGGCACACCCAGCTCCAGCCGCCACCGGAATAGACCTCCACACGCCCGGCACAGCGCCCAGAGCTCCCCACCAGCCTCACCTGCAGGCTGCCTGTGGGCACAGAGGGAATGGGCTGGGCTGGCTGCCTGAGGCACCGGCACTTCACCGGTCCTTCCCGGGACACCCACCTGAGCAGATAATATTCACACCATGAGAGATGCCAGCTGGTGCAGTCTTCATGGACCTGTAAGTACTCCCAAAATAATTCTTATGTATGCTCCTAGTGGTCAGATCACTTGTCATCCCCTTGATTGTTTTGATGACCTCTTCCATTACGGCCCACTCTGAGTTGTTGAGGTCCCACATGGACACGTTACCATTTACAGCACCACTCTTCTCCAGTCCTCCACAGCCCAGCTCCAAGCACACATTGCTCAAATTCCGTAGGAGCGAAACCTCTCCTGGCACACGGCGCCAGTCCCCGGTGCTTGTGGCCACCTCCACAAACCCATCGCAGCGGGTCTCACCCTCCACCAGCCGCAGGGACTCAGCAGTGCCTGTAAAATGGCCCCACTCAGCGCTTCATCCCAAAATAACCCTGCATGTTGTCGTATTAATTCTTAGCAGGGTCCGAAAATCCTTTCAGGCTCCTCACACAGGTCCCCATACCCACCTGAGCAGTTGACAGCAGCGGCGTTTCTGGGGGCACAGGGCGGCTTCCCCAGCACGGCCACGGGGCACTCGCCCGGGTGCCGCTCGCTCCCGCTGCAGCCGAAGGCGTCCGGCCGCAGCGGCCCCTCCCCGCTGCCGAAGGAGCCTCCCGGGGCCACGCTGAGGGCGCGGCCGCAGCCCAGCTGCCGGCACAGGACGTGCGCATCGGGCAGCTCCCACTCGCTGGCGCACACGGAGCCCCACGTGCCCCTCACCGCCACCTCCACTCGCCCGGAGCAGCCCGAGCTGCCGTTCGCCACTCGGAAGCCCGTGTAGGCTGTGACGGGAGCGGCCGTCAGAGCACTGATGCCGCAGGGACCCCAACACCCCCCGGTGTCCCCGGCACTTACACGAGCAGATGACGCTGCCAGGGCCGGGGCAGGCCTCGTCGTGGCGCGGACGCCGGGCACAGGCACTGAGCAGGGGCTCGGTGCCATGGCACTGGAAGCCCCCGTCCCACAGCGATCCCGACACCGCCCCAAAACGGCCACTGCCGGCGATGCCGATCACCTCGCCGCAGCCCAGCTCCCTGCACACCACCTGCGCCACCTTCATGTCCACCTGATCCGCACAGACACCGACCCACGCCCGGCCCTGACGCACCTCCAGCCGCCCGGCACAGGCTCCATCGCCTCCGACCAGCTGGGAAAAGCCTGTGGGAGCAGTGCAGGGACGGTGTCAAGGGATGTGCGTGAACAGCCTCACTCCCCTCAAGCCCAGCTCCTACCTTGGCAGACAACGGCAGTGTCCCTGTAAGGGATGCTGATGTTATAGGGTCCCCAGCCACGGATCTTGCAGTCCCAGAGTGTGGCTTCGTCCCCACTGCAGTCCACTAGGACAAGACTGATGGGACCAACTCTGACACCAAAGCGGTCAAGGGCAAAGTAGGCACCAGAAGCCGAGCCACAGCCCAGCTGCTGGCAAACCACCTCGGCGTCCTCCATGTCCCAGCTGTCGTCTGCCACCGAGCCCCAGTGTCCCTGCAGCTTCACCTCCACCCTCCCGGCACAGGGACCGCCGCCGCCCGCCAGCCTCAGCTCCACGGCATCTGCACAGGGCACCGGCACGGCTCAGCCCGGCCCGGCATGCTCCAGCACCAGGGGGCTGTCCCAGCACGGCCAGCGGGTCCCCTCACCTGTGCAGGTCACCCCCACATCCCACTCGTGGCCGCAGGAATGCTGTCCCCATGTGAAGCGTGAACAGTTCTTCAGCTCATCCTCGGTGCCGTTGCAGAAGGGCTGCAGCCAGATCCGCCCGCTGCCCTGCCCCAACGGGGCGTGCAGGGACGCCCTGGCCGCCCGGCCGCAGCCCAGCTGCCGGCACACCACGGCGGCCCAGCGAGCTTCCCCGTCGAAGTCGAAGGCGCACACGGAGCCCCACTTCCCGCCGTGTTCCATCTCCAGGCGCCCGGCACAGCGCCCGCCGCCGCCCACCAGCCGCAGCTGCCCGGAGCCTGCGGCACGGAGGCTGCTGAGCCGGGCCCGCCGCCGCCCGGGCCCCGCTGCCGCCCGCCCGACACTCACCCGCACACAGCCGCACGCACACGAGCAGCCCCAGTGCCAGCAGCGGCCCCATGGCCGCCGGCCCCGAGCCCGCGCAGCCGGGCTGCCTCTCGCCAGCGCCCGAGCCCCTGCGCGCAGCAGCCCCGGGGCAGCGGCCTTTATCAGGCGCCTCATCTCCCGGCCGCGGGGCCGCGGCCTCCAATACCCTGCTCCGTGCCCAAATATGAGCCTCGCCCGCGCTTCTGCCGTCACACGCCTCGCCGCAGTGGGCTGGCACCCGGATGCAACCGGGGGGAGACAGCCCCCCCACGGCACCTGCCCTGCGGGGGCCCTTCCTGCACCCCCCGGGCCTCCAACGCCGCTGCCGCCGCCTGCCAAGAGGCACCCGACGGGCATCGCGGGCTGCAGCCCACATCCGAGCGAGAGCGTACGCGGGCCCACCTCGTGGTCTGCCACCTGCAGAGCCCAAAGCCCGCAGGAAGGAGGCGGTCACCGCCCGCCGGCTCCCGGCCTCGCCGGCGACCGCACGCGCCTCCCGGCACCTGCGCTGCCGCCGCCAACGCCGCGGCTCCGTGCCAGCCGTGCCCGCGGTGAAACCACAACCTGGGGGGGCACTGAGCCCAGCTGCGTTTGTGGGGACGCACCTGCGTAATCTTGTATCAAGCAGCACCGAAAAAGAAGGGGTGCAAGAGGGGGGAGCAGGAGCTCTCTCGAGTTCTCGGCTGTGTGTGAGGGCGACCATGGGCCTGAGCCACCCCCAGTAGTGCTGAGCAGTGACAGTGCCAGCAGAACGGCGCGCTCCCTACGGGCTCCCTGCCGCAGCAGTGCAGTCACCCCCCCGGGTCACCAGCCCTTCTGTGGGACTGGGGACTGCCGCCTGCCAGCGTCCTCGTGTCACCCCAGCATGTCTTGTGAGCTGCGCTAAACCCCGTTAAGCCCTGAGGTGTCCCCCAGGGGTGTCGCACAGCCCTGCTGCGGCTGCCTGTCCTTCCTGCCCGCACGGAGACCCAGCCGGGGCTGGCGGGAGGAGACCACCCGGCCACGCTCTCCCCGAGGTGGGCGGGAACCCTCACAGTGGCCCTCGGCGACATTATCAACCTCCCATTGTACACCGCGCCCTTTCCGTGTAGGTGGCAAAGCGTCAGAGGAGGTTTCACTCCGGAACGCCTCCCGTGTCTCCGGGAATGACACCCCGGGAAGGCGGGGGGAGACGGGAAACCGGGAGAACCAGGCGGGCACCGGCCGCGCGGCTGCCTCCGCTGGCCACGCCCCTTCCATCTGACCACGCCCCATTCCCGGGGCCCCCGCCCCGCCGCGCCACCCCCGGGCCAGCAGGGGGAGCCCCGCGCAGCCGCGGCTATCCGGAAAGAACCGAGCGGCGGCGGAGGCGGCCGAGCCAGGGCTGGCGGCGCGGGCGGAGCGGGCGCGATGGCGCAGCAAGTCGAGCAGCTGCGGGCGGACGGCGTGGACAAGGAGGTGCTGCGGGAGGGCACCGGGCCGCTGCCAGACTTCCGCGACGGCACCAAGGTCAGCTCTGCGGAGCACGGGCGGGGTGGGGGGATGTGGGAAGCGGAACGCGGCCGGGCAGGCGCGCATGCGCGTCCTCCCCACCCTCCTCCCCCGCCTGCGTCGCCATGGTGACGCCGTGGGCTCCTCCTGCTCCTTCAGGCCACTTTCCACTACCGGACGCTGCGGTGCGACGATGAGGAGACGCCGGTGGACGACAGCAGGGCGCGGGGGAAGCCCATGGAGCTCATCGCCGGGAAGAAGTTCAAGCTGCCCGTGTGGGAAGCGGCGCTGCGAACCATGAGGCCCGGCGAGCGCGCGCGCTTCCGCTGCGACGCCAAGGTGGGCGGGACCGGGGCCGGCCGGGGGCGTGGCCTGTGGCCGGGGGCGTGGCCTGTGCGGGTGGGCGGTGACTTTATGTCAGTGGCCTCGGGGTTCGAGGCCGGAGCATCCTAAAATTTTACCCCCACTCTCCTGAAATTCCGGCTCCCTTCCCTCCCGCAGCACGTGGTGCTTTACCCGCTAGTGTCCAAGAGCCTGCGGAACATCGCAGCAGGGAAGGACCCGCTGGAGGGGCAGCGGCACTGCTGCAGCATCGCCCAGATGCACGAGCACTACTCCCTGGGGTACCCCGACCTCGACGAGCTCCAGAAGAACCCCCAGCCCCTCATCTTTGACATCGAGGTGCTGAAGGTGAGGTGCCGGCGCGGGGAGCTCGGGGTGGAAGTGTCCAGGAAACACAGAGATGAGGCATGTGGGATGTGGTTTAGTAGTGGCCCTGGCAGTGCAGGACTCGATGGCTCTGGAGGTCTTCTCCAGCCTAAACGATTCCGTGATCCTGTTCTCTGATTCCATGATGGGGTGCTGGCAGGTGGAGCCACCCGGCTCCTACCAGCAGGACCCATGGGCCATGACAGATGAGGAGAAGCTCCAGGCTGTGCCCCAGATCCACAAGGAAGGCAACGAGCTGTACCGGCAGGGCAAGGTGCCTGAGGCAGCTGCCAAATACTACGATGCCATCGCCTGTCTCAAGAACCTGCAGATGAAGGTGAGTCTCCCCAGATCCACACATGCATCCTTGGGAATGCAGGGCTTGAGAGCTGCCCCTCACTCTCCCTGCTCTGTCTGCCACAGGAGCAGCCAGGCTCTCCCGACTGGATCGAGCTCGACCAGAAGATCACACCCCTGCTCTTAAACTACTGCCAGTGCAAGCTGCAGTGTGAGGAGTACTACGAGGTGCTGGACCACTGCTCCTCCATCCTCAACAAGTACGAGGGTAAGGAGCCACGAGCCATCCCAGGTGGCTGTGCAGGCCAGCAGGACCCCCCACGCTCCGCTGACCCTGGCTCTCTCCCCACAGACAACGTCAAGGCCTACTTCAAGCGGGGCAAGGCCCACGCGGCCGTGTGGAACGTGGCCGAGGCGCAGGCTGACTTCGCCAAGGTCCTGGCGCTCGACCCCTCGCTGCGCCCCGTGGTCTCCAAGGAGCTGCGGAGCCTGGAAGCGCGGCTGCGGGAGAAGGACGCCGAGGACAAGATCCGCTTCAAGGGCATCTTCTCCCAGTAGAGTCCGTGGCTGCAAGGGAGAGCCCAGTGCTCTCGGGACAGGTTTTTTTAGATATTCCACATGTGGAATGGTCATGGATGTTTATTAATGTTTAATACAGATTTTACTTATTTGAAGTCAGTGGAAATGGCCCCGGAGCTCGCCACGGCCTGGGGACACAGCCAGGGCTCATCGTCACGCCAGGGATGCGTAGGTGACAAGAGCCTGCTGCTGCCTGCCAACTTTTATCACTTATTTGATGTTTTTATACTTTATGGTGGCCATGGAGGGGCGGCACTGAGCCTCGGCCCCAGCTCCAACCCGTTCATGCCTGTTCTCTGTGCCACGCCATTGTCACTTATCCAGGCTGCTGCTATCATCCCAAACCAGTGTCTCCTCTTGTCATGTCAGTGTCGGGAATATTTTATATAGAGTAACAGCTTGTTCCTGCTATCTCTATAAATCTCTGATCATGGTATGCCAAGATAAACTCAAGTAAAACCAGTCACACCCCCTGGTCACTACAAAAATTTACTGCTAGAGGTAAAATGAGGGGAAAGCAAGTTGGAGAGGGGGAGGGTGTCAGCACCGGCACAGCCCACACACCCCAGGCTCTTTTCCCTGTCCTAAATTGTTTGTGACCCAACTGCTGTGCCCCACAGCCTGGAGGCTCCCCGGGGCTTTCCCAGTGGGTGGGAACCCTGTGGCCACAGGCACAGAGCAGACTCATGGGTGCTGGCACCTTGTCATAACATCTCTTTATTCAACACCGAAACAAAAGGGGGGAACAGAGGAACCACTCTGGAACCCCAACCCAGCCCTGCGCCATGACACTGGACGGAAATAAATAGGTGGGGAGGTGCCACTCACTCTGGGGTACAGCCACAGCCCCCAGTTCTGCACAGGGATGATGACCCTGGGGTGCAGACCCCACTGGGCACTGCCCAACGGCCCCAAAGGACCAGAGGGGACGGGGCTGGGGGCAGCAGGGAGGACCCAGGGTGGTTCTGCCCTGAGGGGGTCACTCTGGTCCTCTGGGGGGCTCTGAGTCTTCTCCCAGCACCCCCTGGTATCAGGGGATCCAGCACCCTCATCTCCTTGCGATGGCCTCATGGCCCAGCACCAGCTCTGTCCCCAGGTGCTCCTTGCTGGGAAATCAGGGATGTGGCAGAAGGGGGACATGGCCGTGCCACCCTCACTCCTCACCCTCCAGCTTGAGGCTGATGCTGCGGGGCTTGGTCCGGGAAAAGCCAGGGGGTGCTGAGGGGGGCCCCCCATCCCGCTCTGCCTGGCTGGAGCCCCGGGAGCGCAGGAGCTGGCTCTGCTTCCGCAGGAAGTCGACAGGCGCCGGGCAGCCATAGGTGCCTTTGCCCAGCACAGGTCGTGGGGGGCCCTTGGGGGAGTGAGCCAGGGCTGCGGCTTCCAGCTGGGCCAGGTGGGCAACATAACCCTCAGAGAGGAACTGCAGGACACACAGACAGCCTGAGCCAGTGGCCACGGCCGGCTGGTGGGGTCAGCCATCATCCCCTGCATCCCCCATCTGTCCCCAACCCTGCCACCAGCATACCTGGCACTGGTTGTGGAACTTCTTGACGGCCCGTCCCACAATGTAGATGTGTGCTGGCGTGAGTCCCAGTGAGCTGTAGACGGAGACATCCTTGGTGGAGCCGTAGCCAGCAACTATGGAGATCTCTGCCTGCCCAGGGACAAGAGCATTAGGGCAAGGAACAACCCTTCCCACAGAGACAGCCACCCCTAAGAGCTTGGACACCCTCATGTTAAGAGGGATGGCTGGGAGCTGCCCTGAGAAGCTTCCCGCTCTGCCATGGCAATGCAGTCCAGCTCCCAGCATTTCCAGGATGCAGAGGATTCAGCACAGCCACACCACCCCAGCTCCAGCCCTGTGTCCTGGCAGCATCCCCGTGCCCACCTCGGTGCGCAGGCTCTGCAGGAAGGCGGCTTTCTGGCGCAGCGGGTCGTGGGTGAGCCCGTCGCAGAAGGAGACGGCGCCGTGGGGGAAGTTGTGCTGGGAGAGCCAGGCCACCACACGGTGCTTCTGCATGTCGGGGCGCCCCGTCACGTAGATGATCATGTACCCCGAGTCCTGCCAGTGCCTAGGAGGGGACATGGGTGGCTGCCAGGAGCCTGTGTGGAGACAGTCCTGATATGGGAAGCTGGGATCTCCCAATACACCATGTGTGGGTGCTGCCTCCAAAACCTCCCTGCTCCCAAGGGTTTTATCAAAAAGAAGGCACAGCAGAGCTCTGGGGACCACATCCAAACTTGGAGAGGATTACTTTCCACAATAGGGCACCAGCATAGACATGATGTGCTGGAGGCACGGGAGTGGTGGAATACTCTCCCTCTTGTCCCCGCTATGACATTCCCCAACTGAGCTGTCACACCATGAAAGATGGGGAGACTGACTCCCTGACTGAAGAGCACCCACCTTACAACGTCCACAGCCCCTGCCCGCACTTTGGGGTCACTGCCCATGATGGAGACGCTGGCAGTGAAGGAGCCATCGATGCTGAACACCACGGACTCGGTGCCACGGGCCACCACGGTCAGGTACGCCTCGGCGTAGCTGTGGTCCCCTCTGCAAAGGCAGAGGTGGTGGCTCAGCACCAGCTCTGCTGCCAGAGCAGCAGTGTAGCTCTGCCAAAAGGGCTGGAGGAGAAACTGAGGCAACACCTCACCTGACCACCATGCGCACAGGGTAGATCCCGATGGCCAGAGCCTTGTCTGGAGGGATGGTGAAGGTCACACGCCCGCTGCCACTTGTCACCTCGGTGCCATAGTACAGCCACTTCCCTGACAGCGGCTGTGTCATGATGTAGATGTCCACCTGAGAGAGGGAAATGGGCTGAGCACAGGCAGGACCCCCACATCCTGCTGTGTCCCCACACAAGTCCTTACAACCTTCTCCCACCATCCCACACAGGGTCCTGTTACCCACATCCTTCCCCTACTGTTGGTGACACCAGCCCCATGCCCGGTCCTGGACACCCCACCCTGTTTGAGGGGTCCTGGTGGCCCCCTGAGCCCAGCAATACCTTCTCCCCAGTCAGTGTCACCACATCCAGGGGTCCATACATGAAGCGCCCGCTGAGGACCTGCGCTTTGCCCTCACACACGATGACATCGCAGGCACGGTGGTTGGCCGTCACGTTCTGCAGGCACACGGGGTGCTCAGCAGCTCCTGGGGGAGCTCCTGAGGTGCCACTGGGACACCACTGGGCTGTGGGATTGTCCCAGAACCCACACACCCCAGGACACCCCAGGTGGCCTCCCACTGGCCACGTACCCGGATCTTCACTTGGGTGCGCTTGCGCTGCCACTTCTCCCGCGGGATGGCGGGGCTGTAGATGGAGCTCTCCTCGCTTTCCGCAGGCTGTGGCCCCTCTTTCTCCATCACCTGCCGACAGCACGGGACCAGCTCAGCCTCTGCTGGCCCCATCCTGCCACCCACCCCGCTGGGCCCACCGTACCTGGCGCAGGATGAAGGCCACCACGTCGGAGGATTCCCAGTAGCTGGCGTGGAAGAGGTGGGGCAGGGTGATGGTGGGGAAGGCAGTCAGGGCGTCAGGGCAGTACAGAGAGTAGTCAATGCGCTTCGGGCCCCACCAGCGCTCCAGGACTGCAGGGAGAGCTGGAATGAAGCCTCTTCCAGACCTCATCCTCTGTTGTGCAGCCTAAGGTGCCCACATGGGATGGGGTGGGTGGGGATGACACTTACTCTTGACAACCTCGCTGGTGCTGGCAGGAGTGGGGGGCTCTGCCGGCTCACTGCCCTTCCAGAAGCCCCCAAAGCTGCCAGTGGGGGTAGGGGGAGCAGCCACATCCACTTTGGGCAGGAACAGGGCAGAGTGCGTCTGCAGGGCCTCCGCTGAAGAGAGAGCTGGGTGAGCACACCCAGAGCCCCTGGGGACACCCACCACCCCAAGACACCCCTCCAGCAGAGCCCCAGAGCAGTGGGAAGGGCTTGCACATCCCTCTACCCACACCCAGCCAGGATGTGGGTGCTCTTGGTACCCTGACGTGGCCCCAGGGTGCCTGGCACCAGCCTGGTGGGAACCTGCTCACCCAACAGGGACGAGGTGCCATCACCCAGGGGGTACTTCTGGTATCGGGGCACGCTCAGTGGGGGCACAGCATGGAAGGCCTTGGCCAGGAGGGGCTCCAGGCGGGAGGCGCAGGGATCAGCGGCGTGGAAGAGGTTGTAGATCTGCTCACAGGCAGGACGCAGCTGGGCCACTGCAGCACAGAGTGGGGTCAGGGCACCAGGAGCAAAATGCCCAGGAGGAGTAAAGCAGGACACAGCAAAAGGAAAGGCTGGACAGGGAAATTTGGGGCACCAGAGATAGGCTGAGGCTGGCACAGAGCAGGAACACTCAGCCACCCACCAACACCCCCACAGCCAGGGCTAGGCATGCTAGGGGCTCTCTGGGGTGGTCCTGGGGAGCTCAGGCTTGTCAGGTGAGCCTGACTCAGGGACTTGAGCCCTGCAGGGAGGGTCAGGGGCTGGCACCGAGGCAGGCAGGGATCCTCACCATCCAGAGCAGGCATGACGGTCTTGCGCAGCGCGAGCACCAGCCCCAGCGGGGAACCGAAGAGGAAGAAGCCGGATACCTTAAATTCGAGGCGGGTGCTGGCACCCTCTGCCCCATCCAGTGCCATGGCACTGCTCCGGGCTGCCTCTGCCTCCAGCGGGGCCTCGCTGGCCTGCAGGCTGGGACAGCAGAGACAGTGGGCATGGGGAGGGATGGCAACATTGCATTCCCACCATCCTGAAGGCAAAGCTGTGCCTGGTGTGGCCCTGTTATCCCAGAGGAGCTCCAGCAAGATCCCCCCGGGGCAGGTAGCCTCCGTGAAATGCTCCTTCCCAGCCTGGAGCAGATGGGAATTGCATCCTTCCCATAAAGCACAATATAGCAAACCATGCCCCTTGGGCTCACCTGCTCGTGGAGCCGTGCTGCTGGCTGTCCCCCTGTGCCCCTGGGAGCTCAGGGCTGGCCTGGCCCAATACTGGTGCTCCCTCTGTCCCATCAGCCAGCGGGTCCAGGCTGCCACACTGTTCCGGGGAGATGGGCTCTGTGCTCTGCAGGGAGAGGCACCAAACACCCAGATCCCATGTGGCCTCCAGTGCACCCCCAAACCCTCCCCAGGGGGTGCTGGAATGCAAGGCACTCACCAGACTGCCACGGCGGCTGCTGCTCCGGCTGCCCCCTGAGCCCGCCCGGCTCTGGCACAGGGCATCAAATCCCAGGATGCCGCCCACACAGTCCCCCAGCAGCACCACCTGCAGAGGCCACAGATCCACGAGGAGGGTGAAACCTCTAAACCCTCCATGCAGGGTCACAGCTGGGCCCCAGAGCCAAGCTTCCCCCCAGATTCCACCTCACCTGGCCGCAGAAGCCAGTGCCCTCTCCGGAGTGCAGGAAGGCTGAATAGGCCTGGTTGGCACGGGTGATGACGGTGCCCACGGCCTGCTGGTAGGTGCCCGAGGAGGTGGCCAGCAGTGGGAGCGCTGCCAGTGGGATGTGGTCCTGGCTGCTGGACAGGCTGTCCCTGTCATGGCTGTAAGGGCTGAGCCTGGGGGGACACGGCGAGGGATGAACGTGACTGTTCTGACATCCTCGTGTACCTGCATGGTACTGGTTCACCCCAGGATGCCACACCAGGAGTAATCCCCATCCTGTTCCCTCCCAGAACAAGACCTTGCTCACCCCAGATGCTGTATCCAGAGTTACCCTATCCAATCCAATTCCATGCCATTCCATGCTGCCTCTCTCTGCACAATGTTTGCTCAACCCAGGATGCTGCACGAGGAATTATCCCCATCCTAGCCCATCCTGCCCCGCTGTCCTCATCCCACACCAAAACACCTGCATGACCTGGAATACCACACCAGGAATTACATGTACCCCATTCCACCTCACCACAGAACACTTGCTTGCCCCAAGACACTGCACCAGGAGTTAACCCACATCCCCTCCCAGTCCTTAATGTCCCACCAGAATTGAAGTTCCCTCTCCAAGGATACCAGCTCCCCAGTCCCCTGCTTTCCCAGCAGCAATCCATACTTGGAGACAAGGGCGTAGGCTGCAGCACAGATGGGCGGGCAGGGCACCAGGCGCAGGGCCACATGTCCCAGTGCCTCAGGAAAGTGGACACGGGTGACAGCATCAAAGGTGGCTGCCAGCGTCTGCACATCCGCCTGCTTGGAGCCCGGCTCGCCCGCTCCCTGATCCAGGATGTTCCCACTGTGGAGGATGAGGAAAAGCGCGTGGATCCGGCACATCTGCTCCGTGCTCTCTGCTGTGCCACCCTGCGGGAAGGAGAGCGGTCAAGTCGGGGGACACGGCAGGAGGGCATGGCCCGAGGGAGGGGACACGCACCTCAGGGAAGCTGGATGTTCCCAATCCTTCACCATCCCCCTTGGTGACGCTGGCTCCGTCCCCTGCGAGCACACAGCCCTGGTGAGGCAGCTGGGGTCTCCGGGTGGGAATCAGGCCCCTCCCAGGACATCCACCCCAGGATTTGGGGCCAGAGCACCCCCTCAGAGCTCACCCAGTGCCTCATCCAGCTCCACTGGCCGCTCAAGCGTGTCCAAGAAGTCATTGGAGCTCCACTTGGTCATCTCCTTGGCGAAGACCTCATCACTGTCAGACAGATCCTCTGCAGAGGCAGGAGGGAAGCGTGGGTGGGGGGACACTCCTGTGCCTGCACACCCATCCTCAGATGCCCTTGCCCCCACCCAGCCTGTTCCAAGATGGTGCCAGTACCGTGGGCATCGAAAAATTCCTCTTCGGAGCTGTTCTCTGAGTCCCGGGCAATGTTCTGCATCCGCCACTCCGACAGGCTCTGAGGAGACACGCCCCCTACCACCCACAGGGGGTCAGCACTCACAGCCCCCTGCAGACAGACCCCCTCTCCTGCCCCACAGCTCCCCCTTGGGCATGAACCCAGATGCCCAGGGAGATCTGGGGCCATCCCTGTGTCTCCCGGAGTCCCTCTTTGGGAGATCTGTGACCATCCCTGGGTCACCCAGAGTCCTTTCAGGAGACCCAGGGCCCCTTCAAGACACCTGGGACCAGACTTGGGACACCCAGAGCCCCAGCCCAGGAGACCCAAGCCACGCAAAACAGTTCCCTGACACATCTCCTATGGAGAACCGCAGCATCCAGGGCAAAACCACACCGGACCTGGTCTCACCTCCATGCTGGGAAGAGTAGGAAGACCGGGAAGAGGTGGACCACTGCTTGGCAAACGTATCATCTGAGGGGGTATCGGTCCCTGCCTGCAGCTCAGCCTCCTCCTGACCGCCAGGACCATCTGTCTCCGGCTGCCCCTCGGGGCTGACCCCAGCCGTGGGCGGCTCCTCGCCCTCGCCACACTTGGCCATCTTCTGTGCCAGCATTCGCGCCGTCTCCTCCTCCAGCTGCCGGATATCCTCCATCGTCAGGTCCGTCCACTCATCCTGCCAGCACCAGGCCTGGCGGTGGGCACGCAGCATCACCTTCCTCAAACCTGGTGGGAGAAGGGAGGAGGCGAGTCCAGCATGATCCCACGGCTGCCCAAATATCCCTCCAGCAACCCACGGGTCCAAACTCACCCACGTCATGGATGAACTGCTCGATCTTGGACTGCATCCCCCAGTATCGGAACTCCACCTTGCAGAGCTTGTAGGCGCACATGAGGGGCCCGCTGGCTGCTGCTGCCTCCAGCCAGTCATCCCCCAGCGGCCCCCGGCCCGTCTTGGATGAGTGGTAGAGTTTGGGATCCTCCTCGGGCTTGTACTCCCCGGGGGAGATGGGATCACGCACAATGTCAATGGTGTCTGTGGGGGTAATGGCACGTGTCACCTCGCGGTGCTTGGCAAGGGGGCACAGGTAGAAAAATAAGGAATACAGGACAAAAATAAGGTCAGATTATTCCCATGAGCCGTGCACTCAACACAGCTGGCAGCAAACACTCTCTGTCTGAGAATTCTAAAATCTTGGAGTTCTGGAATCATAGAAACCTGGAATGGCTTTGATTGGAAGGGACCTTATGGATCATCTCATTCCACCCCCTGCCATGGGCAGGGACACCTTCCACTATCCCAGGTTGCTCCAAGCCCCATCCAACCTGGCCTTGGACACTTTCAGGGATGGAGGATCACAGTTTTTCTGGGCAGCCTGTGTCAGGGCCTCACCATCCTCACAGGGAAAAATTTCCTAATAGAACATATAAAATCCCACAGCTGGGACATCGCAGACACCCTTGGTGCAGCCAAAGACATCTCTGTCCCCACGTGGGACCCCAGTCCAGCATTCCAGAGAGCAGCACAGGGAGGGAGGGTCTGGGAGCTGGGGAGAGCCGGGGCTGACACACATACATGCATTAGCTGGCAGATCTGGCAGCTGCAGAGTGACCCTGGCCACCCTGGGGGACATGGGGGCTGAGGATGGGGACAGCACATGGGGCAGCTTGGCACAACTCCCAGCTCCCCTCCCCAAAAAGCCCAAGGGTCCCCCAAAAACAGGGCACAGCAAAATTACCACAGGAGCCTCCAAAGAGCCGGGGGGGGGGGGGAGGGAGGGCAATGAGCCCCATCCCCAAACAAAGGTGACCTTTCCCGAAATGAGGGTGAGCTCCCCCCAAACGAGGATGACATCCCAAGCCCCGAGAAAGGCTCCTGAACAACACTCAGGAAAACACAATCCAACAGCCGTTCGGGCTCAATCCAGCACAAAATCTGCTAGAATTTGGCTTTTCCAGCCCCATCTCCAGGTCATGGTCTGGGGGATCCCAGGGCACCCCACTGGCTCCCAGTACAGTCCCACAGCACTGTCCCCATTTCCAGGCTGTGCCAAACCCATTTATTTGCACCCCTTGATGTCCCCAAGGTGCTGTCAGCCTCTCTTCCCCCAGCTGGGGCTGAAAAAAGGGGGAAAAGAACTAGAGATGCCCTGAATCCACAAAAATGATGCAATGCACAGCATGATGCCAAGCATCTTGGATAACAGCAGCAAAGAGCTGGGATAGGACCTGCTGTCCCCAAGCAGCTCCTGGCAGTGTCATTCCCATCACAATCCAAGTCCCTTTGCTTTTGCCACTGGGAGAAAGCTGCCAAGGAAGCAGTTATCCCTGCGGATCACCCAGACCATGTTTTTCCATTGCCCTTTGAAACGTGAGAGGGGTTTAAATCTGTCAGTGCTACAAGACACCAGGGCAGAGAAATCCCAGTGGGATCCACACTGGGGCTGGTCCCACTTCAGCCCTTCTCCCTGTGGAAGGCAGCAGCCCCTGGAGATGCTGAGTGCCCTGTGGAATGCCCACTGGATGAGCACAGAGACTGGAAAAGCAGGCAGTGGGCACAGGGCCATGTCCTGATGGCGTCTGCTTGGCCCTGGTGGCTTCCTGGGGGCAGTAGGGGCAGAATTCCTGCCCCCAGGCCCCAGCCATCGGTATCCCGGCCGGACATCCCCAGTGCCGCAAGAGCCCGGGAGAGAAATAGGTCAGATGAATCATTTCCTCCGAGTGCCTATTTTGGGCCTCCATTTTAAGAGGCAGCACGTCACACTCCACTCTCTGGCGCCTGAACTGACCATGTCCACACCACCGAGAACGGGAACTCGGTGCAGAGGGAAGAATCCCACCCCAAGCTCCCAGCTCTGCCCACCAGTCCCAGCAGAAAGGAGCCAGAGAGTGATCTGGAGCAAAGCCCTGGGGAGAGGGGAAGCAGGGCAGGGAGCAGGAAAATGGGGACATGCTTTTCCAGCTCTCCCTGCTCCAGCTGATCCAAAATAACCCACAGCACCCAGGCGTGGGGTCCCATGTATGCCAGGAGAGACTGAGAAGACAAATCCACGCCAGAACAAGGCTGGGACATGGAAGGAGAGGAGAGCAAGCTGGCACTAGAAAGGAGAAGCTGCAAACAGAAATAGAGGCAAGGGAAGAGGCAGAGGACAAAACTGTCCCTGAAAATATCTTTAATGTGGAACTTAATTCAGCAGCAATGAGAGGGAGCAGGCAGGGAGCTCAGAATCCAGGGAGCCTTTCCCTTCCAGCATCCCTGAAACATTGGGACCAGCAACAAGAGTGAAGTTGAGCCCCTAAGGCCCTGTCACAAGCACACACCCATTCCAGAAGCATTATGTGGGAATCCCAGCAGCCACAGTGCCCTGCCCAGCTCCGCAGGCCAGTCATACCCACCCAAAATCCTCTGCCTCTTCTCCGCCGCGCTCAGGTTGAAGATGTTGGTCTGCTGCCCCGCATCCGGGCGGTAGTACGTCTCGATCTCAATGGAAAACTTCTCCACAAAGGGACACGTGTACCTGGAGAGGCACGGGACTGAGCCCAGGGGCATGGCCAGTCCTGCAGCCCACCCCGCCACCTCCCAGCTCCCACCTGGTGCGCGTGTAGGGATAAGCATTCCAGGACTCCTCCTCCACCTGGAGCGCGGCTTTGGGGAGGAGCGCCCGGAACCAGCTGGGGATGTGGGAGCCAACGTGGTAGATCTTGTGCGTGTACTGCCCGCTGCCCCCAGGGCCATCGCTGTAGGGCCGGTTGGCCAGGATCTCCACACCGCTGCCCTCGCCACTCGACTCCTCCCGGCTCTTCTTCTGCACGGAGACGACGGCTCAGTGCGGCCCCCCCAGGGCGCCCCGGGTCCGCGTACACTCCTGCCCCCATGTGCCGGCACCCACCGGCCCCACACCTGCTCGCAGGACCCCCTGCTTGGCTCGGTGGTCCCAAACCCACCCGAAGCCTCAATGAAACCCCTGCAACCTGCAGGGGTGATCCCTTGGGATCGCCCTCAGCCCCCCGCCGTGCCCCCCCAGGCTGCATGCTCAGCCCTACAGCTCCCCACGCTCAGCCCCACAGCCCCCTCACACCCCATGCTCAGACTGTGTCCCCCCGTGCACCCCCAGGCTCAGCCCCTGCACCCTTCATGCCTCCCCACAGCCCACTGCACCCCTCAGGCTACAATCTCCAGGCTCTCTCAGCCCCCTGCACCCCCTCAGTCACAGTCCCCAGACCCCTGCACCCCCCAGCTCCCCATGCCCAGCCCCACAGCCCTGGGCACCCCCTCAGGCTCGGCCCCACAAGCCCCAGACCCCTCAGGCTCAGCCCCACAAACCCCAGACCCGCGCAGCCCCCGGGCTCATCCCGCAGACCCCCGCAACCCCAGCTCTCCCCGCTCAGCCCCGCAGCTCCCTCAGGCCCCCCTGCTCAGCCCCGCATTCCCACCTGGATCATGTACAGCTGGGCCACCTGGTACTCCTCCAGGCTCATGGGCAGCAGGATGTGGTACTCCTTGATCAGCATGGCGGCGGCGGGGCACAGCGGGGGCAGCTCCTGAGGGGGTTTCCGTTACACCGCACCGGGCCGGCTCCGGGACACCTCGGGCCGGTTCGGCACCCTCAGAACCGCTCGGGGCGCACTCAGCACAGCCCGGTACGGGTTCGGCCCGTCTCGGAGCCGCTCCTTCCCCGGGTTCGGCTGAAGCCGGTATCGCTCGGCTCCGGGTTCGGTTCAGTCCGGCACCGCTCGGTCCCGGGTTCGACCCGGCTCGGCACCACTCTCGGCTGAGTCCGGTACCGCTCGGCACCGCTCGGCCCGGCTCGGAAAAGCTCGGCCCTGGGTTCGGTGGAGTCCGGCACCGCTCGGCTCCCGGTTCGGTTCAGTCTGGTACCGCTCGGCCGCCCCCGGCCCCAGGTTCGGCCCGGCTCAGTCCCACGTTCGGCTCAGTCCGGTACCGCTCGGCCCCTCTCGGCCCCGGGTTCGGCCCGGCTCGGCCCCGCTCGGCTCGGCTCCGTTGCCATGGCAACGGGGCCCTCCGCTCCCCCCCGCCCGCCCGCCCGGTCCCCGCCGCCCCCCGGCCCCACCAAACCTGCGCCGCTGCGCACCGGCCCCTCGGCTCGTGACATCACAGCCCGTTCCCACGGCGACAGCCGTGACGTAGGCAGGTGAGGGGGGGGGGCCGTGACGTCAGAGAGCGGAAGGCAGCGAGCGCCACTCACGGGCGCTCCGCGTGTACCGCCGCCGCCGCCCCCGGAAAAACCCGGTGTTTTATTTAAAAAGCCGCGTTTTCAAGCGATCAGCGAGAGGTTCGCTCACTCCGGCACTCTCAGCTCCGGGACACCCACCCAGCGCTGCTCCAAGCCCTCCCCCAACGCCCCCGCCATCCACATCGGGACCCGCCCGCGCGGGGACACACCGAGGCCAAGTCCCAACATTGTCCTTTATTTATAAAAACACGCATTTATAAAGAGCGGAGAGCGCGGGGAGGGGGGGCTCGGGCAGCACGGCGGCCCCCCCGCCGCCGCCACCACCGGGAGCTCCCGGGGGGTCCCGGCCGGCAGCTGCCGTTACGTGCGGGCGTTCCGCTCTGTCTCTGCCAGGCACTCCCTGACCAGCGCCCGGGCGTGGATGATCCCTGCGGGGAGAAGCACAGGGACACCTCGAACCACGCTCCTGAGGAGCCTCGGGGGCGCAGCCCGCCTCCCCGCCCGGCCCCTACCCCGCTTCAGCCGCTCCATGGCGCTCTTGCTGCCGGCGTAGGTGGGCCGGATCTCCTTGCCCATCTCCTCGATGACCGAGAGCAGGTCGGTGTAGGTGCTCTGCGAGCCCTGCGCCCCGGGGGGCTTCATGGCCTGCGGGAACAGGGGCACGAGCAGGGACGGAGCGGCTGGGGGCCGCCCCCGCCGCCGCCGCGCCCGGCCCCGGCGGCCCCGGGCCGCGCCTCACCTGCACGTAGCCCATGGACGGCGGCCCGAAGTCATTGAAGAGCGGCCGGAAAGGGGCGGCGGCGCCAGGCACGGAACCGGAGGGCGACGGGACACTCGTGGCTGCGAGAAACGGAGGGTCACGGCCGCGCTCCCTCTTCCTCGGTGCCTCCCTCCGCCGGTGCCATCCCTTCCCGGGGTGCCCCCCTCCCTCCCTCCCTCCGGTCGCTCTCCGCTCCCGGTGCCCGCCGTCCCCCGCGGTTACCGCGGCGCTCTCTCACCGGCGGACGGTGCCCCGGGCCCCGGCGGGGCGGGGCTGGCGCTGGCGGCTCCGGGGGTAACGGGGGCGGGAGCGATGGGCTTGTAGGACATCCCCGACGGCCGCCCGCCGCTCCCGGATCCCTGGAGCCCCGCGGCGGGGGTCGGCGTGCGGCCCCCGCGCTCGCCCCGCCGGTTGTATCGCCGGTGCCCGCCTCTCTTCAGCTCAGCTCGGCCCCGCTCGGCCCGGCGGGAAGCCGGGAACCGGAGCGGAGCGCGGCGGCCCCGGTTCCCGGTAGCGCTGCGCGGCCCCGGCCTGACCCGGGTCTCTCCCCCCTCCGCCGCCGGCGCTCGCGGTGATGACGCAGGCGCGTCACGAGCGCGACGTCATCACGCCGCCGCGCGCCCGCCGCCCGGTCACCGTGGAGACCCGCGGCGTCGGCCCCGCCCCCTCGGCGCCTCGCCCACCGCGTGACTGCTGCCGAGGCCACGCCCCCTCGCCCGGCGGGGGCCCTCCCGGGGGTCACGTGACCGACCGGCGGCACCGCCTCGGGGCACGGGGGGGGCACCGGGAGCGGCACCGCCACCAAGGGACCCCACAGCCCCGAGCCGCCGCCGGTCAGGGCGCCCCGACCCTGCGGGGCTGGACCCCGGCCCGGACTTCGGGGAACCGGCCCCACCCGCCGGCCGTGCATTCCCCGGAGCCCCGTGCCCGCGGTCCCGGCTCCCTGCGGGGCTCCCGTGAGACTCAAGTCCAGGGTTGTGGGGGATACCAGTGGATGGCACGATCACGAATAAACTCTTTGGAAACAACACAAAACACAAAGCAAAAGTCTGTGGAGAGAGTTTTATCATTTCAAAAGGGCAAAATTGGCCCCAAAACTGCAGCCAGGGCAGGGAGGGTACCTACAGCGGCCCTGCCTGCAGCTGGCTGAGGCCCTTCCACCCAGGAATGCTTTATTTCTCTCCTGGGGGTCTCCTGGCTGGGCTGCCAGGAGTCCCCCTGTGCTGGGGGCTGGCAGAACATCCCTGAGGGTCTGTGCCAGCCCCGAAAGGGCAGGGATGCAGGGATGCAGGGATGCAGGGATGCAGGGATGCCTCACCCCGGGCAGGTCTGGGTGGGTCTGAGCTCCAGCCATGGTGACGGGGCGGGTTATGCTGTGCAGCCCGCATTAAACCCTGCGTGGGGGCAGCCAGAGGGGCTCAGTGCGGCACACGGAGTGGGAGTGGAGGCTGGAGGGATGAGCAGCAGGGATGGGGAACAGCCGAAGGAGAGGGGACCACGATGGTGTGACTTCCAGGGTGAGCTCTGGATGGGAAGGGGGACGATGCAGGGAGAGGGCAGAGACGAGGGCGAGAGCAGTCGAAGCTGGGCCGAGCCTGTGCAGAAAAGGCTCCCGACCTCGGCCCCGGTGCCTCCACCACGGCCAGACCTCAGCCGGGAGCAGCTCCGGCACCCAGGCACGGGCACCGTGCAGCCGGGGGTCCCTCCGTGGCCCCCTCGTCTCCGTAAGGCACGGGGGGCTCGGGTCCCTCAGCGTGACATCATCCGCACGAACTCTGCCGGGGGAACACACACGTGCACCGTCCCGGCCCCTTCCCAGCTCCTGGCCCCTTCCCAGCTCCCAGCCCCTTCCCTGCTCCTACCTTCAAAGTCCACCAGGCCATCGCCATTGAGATCCACGTCCTTGAGGATCTCATCCACCTCCCGGTAGTTGAGCTGCTGCCCCAGGAGCTTGCGCATGGCCTCCCGCAGCTCCGCCATGCTGATCTGTCCGTCCCCGTTGGTGTCAAACTACGGACGAGGTCCCGTTGCCACCGGCCACCCCCGGCACGCTGGCAGCCCGCCCGCCTGTCCCCGCCGGCCCCGTACCTCGCGGAAGGCGTCGCGCAGCTCCTTGATCCCAATCATATCCGCGGTCTCCGCCAGCATCTTGGGGCCCATCAGCTCCACGAAATCATCGAAATCCACCTTGCCCCCGGCTGCGGCAGGAGAGGGGTGTCAGCGGGGCAGCGGCAGGGACGGATGGGCGCCCGCTGCCCCGCCACGTACTGATCTGCTGGGACAGCTCGATCAGCTCCATCTCGGTGGGCATGTAGCCCATGGTCCGCATGCACTCGCCCAGGTCCTTGTAGCTGATGTAGCCGTCGTGGTCCTTGTCGAACTCCCGGAACGCCTGCTTCAGCTCTGGGGACACCACGGCGTCACCACTGGCACCCCGGCACCGCCACCCGCCCAAGCGGGACCCCCTCCCCAGCGCCTCACCTTCGATCTCCTCGGGCCGCAGCTCCCGGTCCTGGGAAAGAGAGAACGGGAGGAGACGGAGGAGGGGTCCTGCTCCCGGGGATCCCGCAGGGGCTCTGCCCTGAGCCCCCCGGGAGCCCGGGCAGCACACGGGGAGGGGACGGTCGCGTACCCGCTGGGTGATGGCGATGCTCTGCCGCAGGAAGATGCAGGCCGGCCCCACCAGCCCCTGCAGCACCGAGTACCCCTGCATCGGGGGGGTCTGCGCCGCGTCCAGCACGTCCTCGGGGTCCCCTGCGCCGGAGCCTGCAGCGCCCGAGCGTGGCTTCCCATCCTGCGGGAGGAGCAGGCGTCAGCGGCGAGGGGGGGGCCAAGCCGGGACTCCCCCCTCCTCCTCCTCCTCCTTCTCCTGCTGCTGCCCGGCGGGTGCACCCTGCCGCACCTTGGGGAGCCGCCGCTCAGGGGTCTTGGTGCAGTTGCCCATGGCTGGGGGCCGCCCCCGCGCCGCAGGACATGCCTGGCCCCGGGGGGGCCCGGCTGGCGCAGACCGCGGGGCTGCCACCGGGGATTTGAGGTTTTTATGGAATATCTGGGGATATGCAGGGCAGGCGCGGGGGGGTGGGTGCCGCGCCCGCGTGCATAATCCCCCGGATTATTCCCCGCTCGCCCGCCCTGCTCCAGATGTGGGCAGCCGCCCAGCTGTTCCCCGGTCCCGCAGCCTCCCTGCGAGGGCACGCAGGATCCCCGGCGCCCGCCGTGCCCCGGCCCCGTCCCCGCCGCCGGTTACCTGCCCAAAAGCGGGGCACGGCCGGGGCCCCGGCCCCTCGGCAGCCCGCTGGAGCTCCGTGGGGGAGGCACCGCTACGGCTCAACCTCCCCCGGCTGCCCGCGGCGCCGGGACCCCGGAGCCGAGGGGCCGGGCGGGAGCCGCGGGAGCGCGCGGGGCTGCCGGTGCCGCGCCGCTGCGGAGCGCGGAAGAGGAAGAACATCCCGCCCGCTCCCGTTCCACGGGGCCAAGCGGGAGAAACCAGATCGCCCCGAACCCGCGCTCGTCCCTCGCAGGGACGAGGCCGCCGCCGCCCCCGGGACGCGCGGCGGAGCACAGGAGATCGGGTGGAGCGCAGCGGCCCCCCGGGGCGCTGGGGGGGGAGCGGGGCGCCCCGGGGGGCTCGGGNGAACCTCTGCTCCTAGACCCCGCCCCCGAGCCGGCCATGGTCCGGCCTCTCGAGTGACGTCGCTACCGCGCGCCGGCGCTCCCGTGACGTCACCGCGGGGGCGGCTGAAGGTGACGGTGGTCGGTGCCGGTGCCGGGGCCCCGCCATGGCCGGCAGGCAGCTGCTGGCGCTGCGGCGCCTGCCCGCCGCCTCCTTCTCGGTGAGCGGCGACCGCGCGGGGAGCGCCGGGACCGTGCGGTGCCGGTCCCGGTGTTGCCGGTGCTGAATGCGTGTGTCCCCGCAGACGGCGCCCAAGAAGACGCAGTTCGGGTCGCTGCGGGATGAGGACCGGATCTTCACCAACCTCTACGGGCGGCACGACTGGCGGTGAGTAGCGGGAGCAGCGCGGGGAGCGCCGGTGCCCGGTGCCCCGTGCTCGATGCCCGGTGCTCGGTGTCACCGTGCCCGGCGCTCGATGCCCGGTGCCCGGAGTCCGGAGCCACCGTGCCCGCTGCCCGCAGGCTGCAGGGCGCGCTGCGCCGCGGCGACTGGTACAAGACGAAGGAGATCCTGCTCAAGGGCGTGGACTGGATCCTCGGCGAGATCAAGACCTCGGGGCTGCGGGGCCGCGGCGGCGCCGGGTTCCCCACGGGGCTCAAGTGGAGCTTCATGAACAAACCCCCGGACGGGAGGTGAGCGCGGGACCGCGCGGCCCCGGCAGCGCCCCGGGCCGTGCCAGCCGCCTGACGCGGGCTGCCCGCAGACCCAAGTACCTGGTGGTGAACGCGGACGAGGGCGAGCCGGGCACCTGCAAGGACCGGGAGATCATGCGGCACGACCCGCACAAGCTGCTGGAGGGCTGCCTGGTGGCGGGGCGGGCCATGGGCGCCCGCGCCGCCTACATCTACATCCGCGGCGAGTTCTACAACGAGGCCTCCAACCTGCAGGTGCGGCGGCGCCCCAAGGCCGGCCCGCGGCCCCCGGGGCGCTGCCGGGCTCACCCCCTGCCCCCCGCAGGTGGCCATCCGCGAGGCCTACGAGGCCGGGCTGCTGGGCGGCGACGCCTGCGGCTCGGGGTACGCCTTCGACGTGTTCGTGGTGCGCGGCGCCGGCGCCTACATCTGCGGGGAGGAGACGGCGCTCATCGAGTCCATCGAGGGCAAGCAGGGCAAGCCCCGCCTCAAGCCCCCCTTCCCCGCCGACGTGGGTACGGCCCCGCAGCTCCCAGCTGCCACCCCTCAACAGCTGTCCCCAGGACACCGTCCCGCTGCAGGGACAGCACCACATCCATTCAGAGCTCCCACTGTTTGATAGAATGGTGGGGGTTGGAAGGGAGCTGGAAAGATTGTCTCATTCCACCCCGCTTCCATGGGCTGCGTGATCCCATGTTGATCCAAGCCCTGTTGAACCCGGTCTTGGACGCTGCCAGGCAGCCACAGCATCTTTGGGCCACTGGTGCCAGGGCATCACCACCCTCAAGGGGAGGAATTTTTTCCCATCGTTTCCCCAGGTGTGTTCGGCTGCCCCACCACGGTGGCCAACGTGGAGACGGTGTCGGTGGCGCCCACGATCTGCCGGCGCGGCGGCGCCTGGTTCGCCAGCTTCGGCCGGGAGCGGAATTCCGGCACCAAGCTCTTCAACATCTCGGGGCACGTCAACACGCCCTGCACAGTGGAGGAGGAGATGTCGGTGCCGCTGAAGGAGCTCATCGAGAAACATGCTGGTGAGCGCCGCGGCGGAGCCGGGCTGGAGCGAGGCCGGGGCTGCCTGTCTGACCCTCCTCTTTGCAGGGGGTGTCCGTGGGGGCTGGGACAACCTGCTGGCCGTCATCCCCGGCGGCTCCTCCACGCCGCTGCTGCCCAAGTCGGTGTGTGAGACGGTGCTGATGGACTTCGACTCCCTGGTGCAGGCGCAGAGCGGGCTGGGCACGGCCGCCGTCATCGTCATGGATAAATCGGTAAGGGATGGGCCCCCCGCCTCCCCAGCCGCGGTGGGATCCTCACCTTCCTCACCCTCCCCCTCCTCCCAGACCGACATCGTCAAGGCCATCGCGCGCCTGATCGAGTTCTACAAGCACGAGAGCTGCGGGCAGTGCACCCCGTGCCGGGAGGGTGAGTGGGGGCCGTGGCTGAGGGGCTGCGGGGCGGGCACTGCAGGGACCCATCCCAGCCCGGTTCCCGCAGGCGTGGACTGGATGAACAAGGTGATGGCGCGGTTCGTGCGGGGCGACGCGCAGGCCGCCGAGATCGACGCGCTCTGGGAGATCAGCAAGCAGATCGAGGGACACACCATCTGCGCCCTGGGCGACGGCGCGGCCTGGCCCGTGCAGGTGAGTGCTTGGAGGGGCCGGCAGCCTTCCCCCAGCCTTCCCCCAGGGCATCAACAACTCCCCCGCTCCATGCAGGGCCTCATCCGCCACTTCCGCCCCGAGCTGGAGGAGAGGATGCGGCGCTTCCACGAGGCCAAAGCCCGAGCGGCGTCGGCGTAAGGATTCACCACCACGCCTCCCTTCTCCTGCTTGGAAGGGGGTTCTGGGGTGCTGGCAGCACTCAAAGGGTTCTCAATAAATGCTGCTGTGCTCCCAGGCTCTGCTGTGGACATTAAATGGTAGGAAGGGACTGAGGGGGCAGAGGGCCTCTGGGTCCTGCTGCCCCTGGAGCACGAGATCCCCGGGAATCATGGGGTCACACAGCTGGGGCCTGGATACCCCAGAGGGGAGCTCCTGGATTTCCACGAGGCTGGGGCAGAGGCGATGGCTGTAGGGTACTAACAGACAGTCCCTCCTTGGCAATCCACACTCCCTGACCCTGCCGCAGTGGCACCAGGACTCCTCCTCCTGCGCCCGTGCCAAGGGACAGCTGTCCTGGCCCCACTCCACAACTCGGAGCCCAGGGCAGTTCCAAACATGGCTTTTACTGAATCACAGTGTGCGACATCCCTGCTGGGCCCGGAGCCGTTTCCCCCGTGCGTGGTGGAGAACCGAGGCACGGGGACCCCCACTCAGGCCGGGCCTTTCCGGGCAGGCACGCGCGTCTTCCTGCGGTAGCGGCCCGGCACCAGCAGCTCCAGGGTCAGCTCGGTGATGATGGCCGTGAGCCCCCACACCTTGTGGGGGCCGTTCAGGAACACGGGCAGGGTGTAGCCGTAGCCGCTGGCCGTGCGGAAGTGCGTGTAGCCCTGGTTCTCCTCGCGGAGCAGGTGAGCCAGGGGCAGGGTGAACACCTCCTCCACCTGTCGGCACACGCCGCGGTGAGCGGAGCGGCTCCACGGGGAGGGGGCAGCCGGGGGAGGAGGCACTCACCTCGTCAGGGTTGGGGCTCAGAGTCAAGGCCTCCAGCGGGCCCAGGTTGGCCACGATGGGCGCCACGGTCATTCCATGCTGGAAGATGTGTCAGCAAGGGACAGGGTGACACCCCCGCCCCAGAGTGCCCGTGCCTGACCCCCTGCACCCAGTGCAGGCACCCACCCTGTGTGTCACCCCTCACCAGTGCCACTGCCTTGTGTCCTGTCACCTTCAATCCCCAGAAATCTTGTCACTCGTGTCCCTGCTGCCCTGTCCTTGTCACCCAGAATCGCCATCACCTGTAACACCCGTCACCCGTGCCCCCCTGAATCTGCCACACGTGACCCTGCTGCTTTGTCCCTGTCACCCCTGACCCTGCTGCCTTTTCCCTGTCATTCCAATCCTCTGCTGCCTGCAACCCCCCCTCACTGGTGTTCCTGTCCCCCTGGACCCCAGTGACCTGCACCCTGTCACCCAGAGCCCTTGCTCTGTCACCTGTGTCCCCACTGCTTTGTCTCTGTCAACCGAACCCCCTCCTTCTCGGTGTCCCTGTCACCCAAATCCCTGTCACCCCAAAGCCATCACACCATGACCCTTGTCCCTGTACTCTGATCCCAGTCACCCGTGACCCTGCCGCCTTCCCTGTCACCTTGAACCCACGCCGTGTCCCTGCCGCCTGCCCCCCCTTTGTTCTTGTCCCCGCACGCCCTCGTCCCCGCGCCTCCAAGCCCCGCCGATCCCCGGTACCCGGTCGGGCAGCGTCCGAAGCTGTCCCCAGACGCTGGTGGCTGCCACCGCCACCCCCAGCTCCTCCCGCGTCTCCCGCAGAGCCGTGGCCACCGCGTCCCCGTCCGCCGGGTCCCGCCGCCCACCGGGGAAGCTGCGGGAGGGATCGGGGAGGGGTCAGGGCGGGCCCGGCCCCGGTGCCCGCTCCCCCCGCCGGTACCTGACGTCGCCGCTGTGGGGGCCGGCGAGGCGGCGGGAGCGGAGCGTGAAGAGCAGCGCGGGGCGGCCGCGCACCGAGCACAGCGGCACCAGCACCGCCGCCGCCGCCGNCAGCCGCGCCCGGCACCGCCGCTCGGCACCGCCGCTCAGCACATCCCCGGCGTCCCCGGCACCGCCCGCGCCCGCCATGGCGCCGGCACGGGGCGGGAGCGGCAGCGACGGAGGAGGGACCGGCACCGCCCCCCGCGCCGCCTCTGTGCCCGGGGTGGGGCAGCGGGCCCGGGGCCCCGGCCGGCTCTGAAACCGCCGGTCAGCTTGGCCGTGTCCCCGCCGTGTGTGCGACAGCCGCCCCCGCGTGTGACCCCCGTGCCACCCTCACAGCGTCCCTGCCGGCTGTGCGAGTCCTGCTCCAGCCCCTGCCAGGTGTGCAATGTCCCCCGGCGTGTGTCCCTCTTGCTGCTGTGTGACAGCCCCACCAGCTGTGTGACCCCAGCTCCACACACGCCCTGGCTGTGCAAACCTCCGGCCTGGTGTGCACTGCTCACCTCTGCCCTCCCACGGGCCTTGCAAGGACCCTTCCAGGTGCCCAACAATCCCTTCCAGGTGCCCAGCAACCCCTTCCAAGTGTCCAACAACCCCTCCCAGGCACACGCTCCCCCCACTTCTGACAGCCCCCACGTGCCCCTGGCCCTCCGTGCCACCAGGTGCCTGGGCTTGTCAGGGAATTTCCGCTGTGGAAACAGCCTCAGTGGTGTTCCAGGCTGGGAAAAGGCTCCTGGATGAATCAGGGAATGCTGGTGACCGGCCAGCTCCGCTTCCCAGGAAGCCCCCATGGACAGAGACTCTCACACCTGCGTCTTCAGCTCTCAGCAGGAAATGATTTTTAAAAAACTGTATAGAAATCATCACTCTCCATGATTCTTTGCTTCCAGAGCCCGCCATCGGCTCCACAATCCCACTCCCATCTCCGGAATCAGCGGAACCTCTGCTCCTCCCACACGTATCGCTTCCCTGCTGGAACCTTGCGGAAGAACAGGCTGTTCCCTCGGCTCATGTTGCCCTGGAAAGGGAAAACGACCATGGAGGGGCCACAAATGGCCTCTCCAAATCCCACCTGGCTCCTCTCCGTGTCCCGGTGTATGGAGTGCATCCCAGCTCCAGCACTTACCTCCCTGTGCAGCTGGCTCCAGCAATCCAGCCAGGAGGAGTAGGTGGGTGCATAGGGAAGGAGACCCCCGGCCAACCTGGGGAAGAGAGGAAAGACCCACCAGGAATTATTCCCACAGGGAATTATTCCCACCCAGGAATGACCCATTCCCTCTGCAGCTCCACACTGGGCTGTGACCCTCTCCCACTTCAAGCAAGGAGGGATCAACCCTGTGGAGCACTGGGAGCACCTTTCCACGTGGGAATTTTGGTACAGTGGTTCCAGGAGCTGATCCGGGGCAGAGGGATGCAGGTGCCACTGGGACCAGGGACTCACCCGCAGTTGTTCACAGCCATCAGGTTGGAGACCAGGACGAAGGGGTAGGTCAGCATGCTGGCAAAGAACTGCAGGAAAAGCGGGGATCAGGGGGGTGCTCCCTCTCCCCTCCGCATCGGGAGCACCCCTTGGAGTTTCACCAGGGGGAGGGAGCCCACTCCTGCCACCTCCACAGCGTCACACGTGTCCTCCACGGAGCATCCCTTGGCCTGTGGGCTAGTCCAGCTGCTCCCAGCCTGGCAGCCGCAGGATTCCGGGAGCACACCACTCCCTAGGGAAAGGATCCACTCCCTGCCCGTGGCCGTACTCACCCCAGTGACCGCCTGGGAGTAGCTCTTCATCTCAGTCATGGTGGAGACCTGAGCGGGGAGCAGCACACCTGAGTCCCCCCAAAACGGGACCCCAGAAGAGCCCTGGAGCTGCCCCCGTGCGCTCGCGGCGCTCCGGACGCCGGAGCGGAGCCTACCCCGTTCTCCAGCGCGTACGTGTTGATGAGGTAGGCCAGCATGTTGCACAGCCACAGGGACAGGATGTCCCCGAGGAGCCGCGGGACGAGGCCGCTGCAGGGGCAGAAACAGCGGGAATGTTGGCTGAGGTTGGGATCTGAGAGCTGCTGTGGGACGGGGAGATGGGGAACAGCATCCCTGGGGATGCTTGGGTGAGTGACCCAGAGCTGCTGGAGGGGTTCAAGGTACTCCCAAGGTGGCTCTGGGACCTCTCCGGTGATGTCACCCCGCCTCCCCGGCACTCACGCGAAGAATCCCAGGATTCCCTCTTCCCGGTAGATTGTGGCGAAGGCGCTTAGTGTCCCGCTGGGATGGGGAGAAGAGGAGGGCACCGTCAGGGGTGCCGGCGGGGCGGGCCCGGCGCGCACCCACAGCCCCGAGCCCTACCTGTACTTGGTCTCGCGGCCGATGAACTGCACCATGCAGCGCAGGGTGATCACTGCGGGGACACACGGTGACACCGGGGGACACCGGGGACACCGAGGCTGCCCCCTGTGTCCCCTGGGAGGGGGGCACACCTACCGTGGAAGGGGTGGGTGATGAGGGTGGCGGCAGAGCGGGCGACCATCTCCCGGGAGGTCTGGGGACAGAGCGGGCGTCAGCGGGGGGGGACAGGCACCCCGCTGCCTTCCTCCCCTGCTCCTCCTCCTCCTCCTCCTCCTCACCTCCTTGAGCACGTGCTCCAGCGAGGACACCGGCTCCTTCTTGCTGGTTCCAGGCTGCAGGGGCAGGGAGGAGTTGGGGGGAGCGGCTGCCACAGAGGGGACGCTGTCCCCTGGGAGTGCTCCGGAGGCAGGGCTGGGGCTGCCCGAATCCAGGAGCCGTGGGGACGAGGGAGAGAGGGGAGAGAGGGGGGAGGAGGAAGAAAAAACTGAGGGGAACAGGAGGAGGGAAGGCATGGAGAAGGGAAAACGGAGAGAATGAAGGCAAGAGGGAAGGGGAGAGAGAAGAGGAGAAGGGAAAGAAACAGAGAAAGAGAAAAAGAGAAAGGAATGAGGGAAAGAAGAAAAGAAAGAAAAGAGAAGGGAGGAATAGGAGAACAGAGAAATAGAAAGAGGGAGAAAGGAGGAGACAGGGATGGGATGGGATGGGATGGGATGGGATGGGATGGGATGGGAAGGTTCCCCGCGGGAAGCACCTCTGCACCCACCTCAGCCTGCTCGGCCTCCTGGTACCGCTGTGGAGCAAAGGGCAGGGTGAGCGCAGGGTCAGCGCCGTGCGGGGAGCCAGGGGGCCCCGGTGCGGCCCCGTGCCGGCGGCGGAGCCCCCGGTTCCCGCAGCGCCCCGGCGCCCCGCCCGTGCCGGTACCTGCAGCACTTTGCTGTGCACCACGGTGCCGATGGCGCTGGAGCAGAGGCGGGGGGCGAGGCCTTTGAAGAGTCCTGCTCTCCCGTCCACCTTTACGATGTGCTTGGCTGGGGACAGCGGGGACCGTCAGCCCCGCGGGGACCCCGCGGCGGCACCGGGCCGGCGCCGGGGCGGCCCCACCAGGGCGGACTCACCGTAAGAGAAGAGGCCGGGCAGCTGGTACACCTGGCGGCCGAAGATGTTCCTCCCCAGGGTGGGCGGCAGCGGCTCGTAGCCCACCTGCAGCGGGAACGGGCAGGCTGTACCCCCCGCGCGGCCGATACCGGGCCCGGTACCGCCTCCAAACCCCGCCCTTACCTGCACCAGCACCTTCACGTACATGAGCGGCTGCGAGAGCACGGTGAGCCCCGAGCCCAGCAGCACCTGCGAAGCCGCGTCCGCCATGGTGCCGCCCCGGCGTCACGGCACAGAAGGACACGGCCGCGGCTGCCGCCGCTTCCGCTTCCGCCTCCCCGGTAGTTCCGGCGCCGCCGTGACGCGCTTCCGGCCGCTGGGGGGCGCCCTGGGAGCGCAGCGGCTGCCATGGAAACGCCCGGCGGCGTTGCCATGGCAACGGGGCCTGCGGGACCGGGGGCACCCACGGAGCCTGCGGGGACACCGCGGTACGGGGGAACAGCGGGCGACAGGGCTCAGGAGGCACCTGGGTGGGGGAGCTAGTGACACCACATCCCCAGAGCCCGAGGTGACACCGTGGTGGCAGGGCTGAGGTGACAACAGAGGTGACACCGTGGTGGCAGGGCCCCAGGTAGCACCACAGGCGTAGGCTGACGCCATGGTGGCTCGGGGTTGGGTGCCAGCAGACTCTGGCCGGGCCCGGGGACAAGAGGACCCCGGAGGGGACATGACAATGCGAACAGGCAGCACCAGGCACGGACATGGAGGTGGCAGCACCTTTACTGGCGAGCGCAGGCGCAGCAGCGCGGGGCCGCTGCACGGACAGAGAGGGGACGTGCCCTGTCCCCGCACCCGCCCCGCTGCCTGGGTGGCCCCAGGATCGCTCCTGCATCCCGGGAAGGGTCCCTGGTGGCAGCACGGTGGCAGGGGCTCAGTGGTGGCTTGCGACGTGTCACAGCGCTTGTGCCACGGTCTGGCTGATGCTGTCCCATGGTGGCACAGCAGCCATTCCCTGCTCCAGCTGCCCTGGGAAGGGTCACTCCAGAGTCAGCTCCAGGCACCTCGCCCCTGCTGGCACGGGGGCCATTCCCTGCTCCAGCTGCCCTGGGAAAGGTGACACTGGAGCTGGCTCTGGGCTTCTCTCCTGCACTGCCACCTCCGCTCTGGACACCAGGAGGAGCTGGAGGCCTGCGGGTCCCAGCCTGGGGGCACAGGAGAGGGGTCAGACCCACTTGAGGGCTGGGACAGCACTGGGGACAGGTGTCCCTGCAGGACTGTCCCCTCGGGGCCGGGATGGACTGTGGTGGCTCCAGGCTCACCGGGATGCTGGATTGGCTCCGGTTTGTTCGGCACAGGACATTCCTTGCTCTCCGTTTCCGCAGCTGCTTCTTCCTGCGTGGCTCCACCTGTGCCAGGTGATGAAGTGGCACTGGGACATCTGCACCCTCTGTCACCATGTTCCACCCTGGCTCTGCGTCCCTGCCACCTCGAAATCAGTGGCACATGGAGACTCACTGGGCGCTCGGGGCTGTGGAAGTCATCTGGGATCCCTTCGGACACGGAGCTGTCGGAGCCACTGGTGCTGCAGGGGGAAAGAACCATCTGCAGCCCCCAGTGGCAGCACGGGTGACATGAGGTGACAGGAGATGACATACCTGGACTCGAGCTCTGAGGGGGACACATGGCTCCAGCTGCCTCCAGAGCCTGGCTCACGACCCATCTGCCGCTGCAGCAGCGCCTCCGCCTCCACCAGGCACTGCTGGAGCTGCGGGACAGTGCCAGGGCCGCGGTGTCACCGTGGTCCCACGGCACCGGGGCACCCTGGGCCAGGTCCAAGCCCACCTTGGCGGGGGCAGGGTCGCAGAAGTCCAGCAGAGTGTCACAGAGGAGGCGGCCCAGTGACTCGAGGTCCTCCACATTAAAGTGGGAGCTCCTCCCACCTGCAGGGGACAGGGAAAAGGAAACAAGGGCAGCTCCCCAACCCAGGACCACCCCACTGGCACTGTCCCCGTGGCTGTGGCAGCCCCTCACCCAGCGTGGAGCCGCTGAAGGCCACCTCTAGGGTGTAGCTGTGGGAGACGCCCAGGCGCCACAGGGAGACCCGGCCTGTGCCCTCTTTGCTCTTCTGCACCTGGTACTTGCAGCTGGAGAAGGAGAACTGGGGGTGCCCGGGGTCAGAGGGGTCCCAGCCCCACAGGGACAGCTTGGGAGGTGGCACAGTGGCTGCACCCGTGTCCCACCTTGTTGGGGGCGTTTTTGCTCAGCATCAGGGGGAACGCGCGCTGGCGCAGCCGTGTCCCGGTGTCCCCGCCGGCATCGCAGCCGTACATGAAGACGTTGTGCTTCCGGCTGTGCCCGTGGAAGTCGCAGTACAGCACCACCTCCCGCTCCGCCAGCACCCTGCACGATCAGGATACGGCCACCAGCACCGCCACGGGGGCGGCCCCGTCCCGCCAGCTCCCCGCCCCTGCCTCACCTCTGGACCATGGCCCGCAGGTGCCACACGCCGGGGAAGCAGCCGGGAAGCGCCTTCCCGTAGGCCCTGTTGGGATCCCGTCCCGCCAGGGAGCAGCGGGAGTTGCCCACCACCACCCCGTCAGGGTTGAGCATCGGCACCACCTTGAAGACGAAGAGGCGGCGCAGGAGCTGCGCGTCCTCGTGGGCGCTCAGCAGGAAATCCAGGAATCCCCTCATGGCCCAGGAGCCGCCGCTCTCGCTGGGGTGCACGCGGGCGCTCGCCACCACCGCCCGCTTGCCGGCCGTGCCGCCCGGGCCGGTGACGGTCAGCAGGTGGACGGTGTTGCCGGCCAGGCTGCGGCACAGCGCCTGCACCGTGCAGAAGCGGGAGCACGCCGGGTCGGCCGCCAGCGCGCGCAGGTAGCGCTGCAGCTCCGAGTAGGTGTAGGGGTAGCAGGCGGCGAAGAAGCACGTGTCGCCGTCGTGCGGGAAGCGCACGCTCCAGCTGAGCCGCGACGTCGGCGGCTCCCCTGCACTGCCACGGTAGTAGCGGACGTCGGTCCCGACCCGGCGCCAGCCTATGCCACGGCTCTGGGCGTCCCGCTGGGAGTAGAGCAGGGGCTGCAGGCCCTGGCCGTAGAGGCTCTTGGGCTTGGCCATGTTGGCGATGGTGAAGCGGTAGAGCGGCTCCTGGCGCGTGTTTTGGACGCGGAAGTAGAACCACTGTGTGTGTTTGGCCGTGTACAGGTCTGGCCGCAGCATCAGCACGTACTCGTAGGGACCCCTGCGTGGAGGGAAGGGCAGTGCTCCGGATCCACGCTGGCAGGAGAGGCCCTATGCCCCACCGCCTCTCTCTTACACCTTGATGGCCTTCTGGAGGTTCCCACTCTCAAAGCGGGACTCGAAGAGCAGCGTGGTGTCCTGGGGACCCTCTAAGGGAGCTGCTGGCGAGGAGAGTGGTCCTGGGGCTCCTCCAACCCGAGCACGGGTAAAGCAGGAGCCTTGGAGTGCTGTGGAGGGAGCAGGGACAGCGGTGGGGGTCTGGGGAGAGCGGAGGCACACAGGGGTGCTGCCTGTGCTCCCTTACCTGGGCTGCAGTGGTAGACGACAGTGCCCTGCTCCTCACCGAGGGTGTACAGGGCCTGCTCCGGGCCCATGGGAGGGCAGAAGGGCTCTGGTTTGGGGGGGACCCACTCTGGGAGACGGGGGACACAGAGACAAACGCCATACACACAACAGGGTCTGGCACAGGGGTGAGGCAGGGGGACAGCTGGAGCATCCCCTCACCGATGTGCTCAATCGTCTCCTGGATGACTTCACACTCCACAGGCCAGCAGGGAGCGGGGAGGGAGAATGGAGCCTGTGCTTCTCCTGGAGACCTCCAGGGCTGCGTTAAGGGGGCTGGTCTGCCCTGGTGGGACATCTGCACCACCCTGGGGGCTGCACGAGCACCGGGAAGGGCTGGGGGTCTCCAGTGTGGTTGGGCTAGGAGCATTCCCCAAAACCAAGGCAGGGACAGGGAGAGGCCCTCCCACCACACTTGCTGTGCTGGGAGGGCACTGCCCGGGGGGCTGTGAGGGGCTGCAGGGTCTCACTCACGGTTTGGCTCGTGCCCAGGGCCTCGTTGACAGCCAGGGCTGGTGGATGCCTTGGGATGCTGCCCGGAGGGTTCCCCCGGGGACATGGCAGTCTCTTCTCTGCCCGTCTTCTCATCTTGGGGAGAGCAGCGCTGCAGCCAGGGGACAGGAGGGGACACAGCCCAGGGACAGGAGGGCACAGCGGCCAGGCCTCACCTCGGAAGTAGCCATAGAAGCGCAGGTGGGTGCGGATGAAGCTGTCATAGGGCTTCAGGACCCGTCCCCCACCAAAACCTCCCTCCCCTCCCTGGGCAGCGCGGCGCCCTGCGGGCTCCATGGCTCTGAGAGTCCCGGGAGACCCGGAACAGCAGAGGCAGTGTCAGGGCTGGGCTGGCAAGTGGTTGCTGAGCTACAGGGAGGAATGGGGCGGTCCTGGAGCAGAGCTGGGAAAGGAGCCAGAGGGATTTCAGAGTCACTCAGGTTAGAAAAGACCTCCAGGATCATTGAGCCCGACCTGTGACCAATACCCACCTCATCACCCAGACCAGAGTGCCATGTCCAGTTATTCCTTGGACACCTCCAGGGCTGGGGACTCCACCACCTTTCTCAGCAGCCCCTTCTGATGTCTGACAACACTTTCAATGAAAAAATTCCTCCTCATGTCCAATCTCAACTTCCCCTAGCAGAGCTTGAGGCTGTTTTCTCTTGTCCCAGCCCTTGTTCCCTGGCAGCAGAGCCTGACACAGCTCCTGGTTGCACCCTCCTGTCAAGGAGTTGTGGAGAGCCAGAGGGTCCCCCCAGGCCTCCTTTAGTCCAGGCTGAGCCACCCCCCCAGCTCCTCCCAGTGCTCCAGACCCTTCCTCTGCTCCATTCCCTTCTTTGGACAGCCCTTGTTGCCATGAGGGCTCCAGATTTGTCCCCAGGTAGAGTAGAGGCCACCTCCACTGCTGGAGCTGGCCCAGCAGTGTCAGAACAGGGGATGGGCCTGTGGCCACACCAATGCTGGTACAGCCCAGGTGCCATCGGCCTTTTGTCCACCTTGGCTCCTGTTCAGCTGCTCTCCCCAGCACGCCCATGACCTTTCTCAGCTTTCGGGCCTCTCTTCCCCCAGCCTGGAACATTCAACAGGGTTTCTGTGACAAAAGTGTAGGACATGACACTTGGCCTTTACCCTCAGCCCTTCAATCCAGCCTGTCCAGTTTCCTCTGCAGAGCCTTCCTGCCTCCACAATCCACACACCCACCCATCCAGTAATTATGGATTACAGGGGTCTGCTGTGCTCCCCATCCCCATCTACCACCTGCCCTTAGCAGAATCAATGAGATGGCACTTCCCAAACTGCTACGATTTATTGGACAATGGTCAAAGGAACTGTACATCTGTAAAAATAAAAAATACCAAAACAAAAAAACCCCAAGAGGTGGGCACGGCCCTGCATGCCTCATGTGCTCGAGGCCGTTTTCCTCCGCTTCAGCCGTGACCGCCAGTCCTCTGGCAGTGCCTCGAAGTTGGCATTCCTCTCAGCCATGCCACTGCAGGGATAAAGCAGAATGTCAGCACCCAGCTATCCCTCTCAGGGATCCCCCCCCACCTTTACAAGGCACCAGGAAATGTCCTGGTGCCAGCCCCCAGGGTCTGTACCTCATCAGCTGCTGCTGCTTCCACTCCTCAATGCGCCGCTGGGCTGTGGTCTCCCGGTCCTCCTCACTGGAGCTGGAATTCTCCTCCTCATCCAGCTCCCGCTGGATACTTTGCCACTTCTTCACCAGCGATGGCATCTTTGTCTTGCCCTTTTTGCCCTGTGCCACAAAAATAACAGTGGTGAACATGGCTGGAAAGGGAGGAGGGAAGGAAGGTGTCGGTGTGATTCCACCCATCTGGCCTACCTTGTCCTTGCGCCCCTTCCTTGGCTTCTCCTTCTCTGGAGGCGGCGGCGCCTTGGGGGTGGGCGGAGGGGGCGTCTGTGGGGGTGGCGGGGGCGGCGGCTGCTCTGCTGCCGTGCCCGTGGCTGGCAGGGCTCCCCGTGCTGGCACCGGCTGCGTGCTGGCCGTGCTGGCCAGGCTGACGGGCACGGCGCACTCCGAGTATCCCATCATGGAAGGCGCGGCAGGGCCCGTCACGCCCAGGTAGCTGGACTGCAGCCCCAGCGCCGCGGGCTGAGGGCCAGCGTGGCCGGGAGCCATGCGCAGGTTGGGGCGCCCCTGGATCTCGCTCTGGAGGCGCTGGCGCGGCCTTAGGGAGGCCAAGGGCACGGCTGAGGGCTGGTACTTGCCCGTGGCCATCAGGGGCTGGCTGTAGATGACGGGGCAGCTGCCAATGGTGGCCGTGCGCTGCACCAAGCCCGGGCTCATCTCCACTGCTTTTCTCTTCTGCGGCTTGGCCGAGAGCAGCGGGGCTGGGCTTGGATCGACAGCGGCCTGGAAGAGAGCGCTGAGGTGAGTGTTGAGCCGGGAGCACCATTACACACCCATTTCCCAGAGTCTCACACTCTGCAAGCGCTGGAGCCCTGGCTCCCATGCTCACCTGGCTGCTGCTGGCAGCAGGGCGCACCAGGGACTTCAGAGGAGCATCCTCCTCTGTTCCTGGGGCAGGCGGCTCCTCACCCCCCTCATCTTCCATCTCCACTTCCTGGATCTCCCCATCTTCTCCAGGCGGTGGGGGTGGCGGTGGAGGTGGCGGGGGCGAGTCTGGAGGGGGTGGAGGTGGCGGGGGCATTTCCAAAGGCAAGGGAGGTTGGAGGACTGGGACGGAGGACTGAAGCAGAGTCCAAAACGGAGTGAGCGGCATGAGAGACGTAGCAGGAACTTGGCCTGAGAAGGATTCTTTACAAAGGGAGCCTGAAGAACACACATTGACACAGGCTTGAATGCACAGTCTATGGTCTGTACCACCCACTCTTGCCCATGGTCCTGCTCAGAGGCACCGCCACCGTGGACTGCCCTGCCTTCCACCCCCCACTCTGGGGCCAGGACCCCCTGCCAGCGAGGCGTACCTGCGGGGCGCTCGGCAGGCCCCTCGGCGTGCTCTCCTTTGTCTTTGGGAGGTGGCTTTGGAGGACTCTCGGGTTTTCTGTCGGTGGCGCCTCGCTGTCCCTCCTCTTCGTCCTCCCCGTCGGGGAACTCCCATTGCGACTCTCCCGAGCGCTCATTAACATAGAAATAGCGTCTATGCTCCCTAGATCACAAGAAAGAAAAGGAGGCTTCAGCTTCCCTTCTCCGCCCCCGACACTCCAAGGCGGGCCTGCCCACGACAGCGGTGCGCTCTCGCAGGGGAGACCCTCGTGCAGCAGGGCTGCCGCTCTCCCACACACAACAAACAACTTTGAGGACAGAGGCAGGAGAGGCCCGAGCCGACTCGCTCAAAGCTATTTGCTCTCGCTGGCTGCGGGAACGTCGCCCTGAGCCCCCCCGCTCCGAGGGAGAGGAGGGCCGGGAAGGCTGGCAACGTCTCGCTAACATTGGGACTTTCAGCACGGCCTTGGCTGAAAGTCGCCCTCCGAGAAGAGGCACAGGGGAACAGCCCAATGGAGGGAAGCGGCTGCCCCCCTACCCCATGGTGCGCAGTTTTTTATGATACTCTTGGTGTCAAACACACAGTGAATGCTAGAGAGAGGGAGCGGATCTGGGAGCTGAAAAACAAAAGAGCAAAGATTTCAAACAAAGGAAAATTAATCAAGAAAGCCAAATAGACAAAGAAATGTTTGGGTCTGACCTGCTGGCAGGAGACAGAAATCTTGTTCTTCGTTCCGTCGGTGAGTTGAAGTTTGTCCTTTAGAAGAGCTGTTGGTCAGAAGAGTTGATCCAGAGATCCTGCAAAGTTCACAGAGCTCTCGCATGCGCGACCCCCCAGGCCCGCCCTCCACAGCGCTGGACACTCGCGAGAGGCACAACCAGCTCTGTCCGTCAGGGAATCTGCTCCGTCGCAAAGCACTGGGCACTCCGTTTGGATCCTCCTGTTTGGTGGCTGGCCCAAACTCTGCGAGTGCCGGACGTTTCTCTGCCTGCCCAGCACTAACAGAAGCCGTTCTCAGTCTGCCAGAGGGACGGCGCCAGCGTCGTCGGGTGGTTGATGGTCACAAATCATGTCTGAGATGTCAGAGATGAAAGGTGAGAAAGGAGGAGAGCGCGTACCTGTCCCAGTGGCAGGACCAGCCTTTAGGGGTGGCGTTTATTTCGTATTGTTTAAGCTGTTCGGCTGCGTCTTGGAGTTTGCGTTTGAGGTAGTTTCCATTGAGAGCACCTTCTCGCCAGTCTGCAATGCGGGTCTAGAGGGCAAGAACCGGGGGAAGCCGGTGAGGTGGGCTGCCAGCGGCCCTGGGGGGGACGGGACTCGAGGATCGGGAGGCTCCCTTGCGGCACAGGACGCGGGGGGCCAGGAGGAGGACACCCCGCCTCCGCGCCAAGCCACGCTCTCCCCCCGCCGAGGAAGGGAGGGCGCCATGAGGCTCACGCAGCACCGGCGCTCGGACGGCGGATTGCATCCGATCCGCTCCGGAACACGAGGCCGGAGCGAGGGGCGAAGGCTCGGTTACCTCTGTCTGCAACAGCAACATGTGGAAGTTGGAGATAGATTGTCTGTTGATGCCCAGGAACTCCAATTTACTAGTCAGAGTATTTGCCAGCTCTCCGATCTGAAACTGCCAGGAAAAAGGGCAGAGTCAAGAACTGCCCTCTGGGAGCAGCGTCGGGCGGCTGTGGCCCTGCGGCTCTCGGGAAACACCGCTCAGGACCACCCGCAGCCCCTCAGCCTAGAGGGACTGGGACGTGCCACCCTGGCCCTGTGTGCCTGTCACCCCCTCTGTTAAGTCCCACTACATGCTGCACCCCAGGGACAGGGCAGTGTGGGTGGCTGGGTGACAGCTCCTCCACGGACTGCGCTTGACTCTGTGTGGAAGGACAGCACGGCTCCGGTCGCTCTGGTACTTTGGAGTTAACAGCAGAACCATTGCCACAGCAGGTATCTAAGAATGTTTCCCAAATACATGGGCCAGGATGTCATTCCAGGTTCTGTAAATAGTTGCTTTCCAGAGGAACTAGTTGGAAAGCACCAGAAAGGGACAACAGCTCTAGATTTACTGCAGAGCAGAGGCAGCAGCTACATCAAAACTCACGTCAGCACATGGCAACCACAGCTACTCAACCCCAGCATCCTATGGGAGTGAAACCTCCAATCTGGGGACACAGGGATCCCTGAGTCCATCCCTCTGACTGGAGGCACTGTATGGAAGCAGCCACAAGCCAGAAGGGAATCCAGAACAGGAATGTCTGCAAGTGGCATCACCACTGCTTGAAAGAGGGCTTTAAAAATATCTATTTTTAACTTCACTCCTCCGAAGAGACTTGGGAATGTCCACCAAGGAAGCATCTGTCTCCAGTGGTGATGGGTCAGACAAGCAAGCCCTACAGAAGACCAAGGCAGGTGTATGAATCCCCATGTTAATGTGTCTCTGGAGAAGCCAGAACATCCCGGAGCACAGGGTGACCCGGGAGTGGTGGCTGCGGTGCAGCTCCTGTAACCAGAGAGATCCCAACCTGATGAGCAAATGGTACTGGTTACCCAGGGAGCTGGCATTCTTCCAACAGCTCTAAGGGAATCCTGTATGGAAAAGCACCACATGGTCTGTGACAGCACCCACTGGGACCAGGAGCTGGGGTCTGCAGAGGGGACCAGCAAGTCCAGCCCTGCTACAGGCTTTTATTCTTATTATTTAAATAAATTAATTTAAAAATCGGGTCTCACATGGATGCTGCACTGAGCAAAGCTCAGTTTTGGTCTGACAATGTTACATCTCAAAATCCTTTAAGGAGTTGTTTTATAGGGGAGATATGAGATTTTTCACAAGTACAAAAGGACCTTCCCTTTCACACCAGAAAAATTATTTAAGTGGTGAGAAATGAGGACAGGGATGGGCAACTCTCGCTGCAGGTTCCACCCGGGCTCCACCACAAACTGGCGATTCCCCATCTGCCACAGGGAGGTGACAACATTTCCAACGTCACAGAGTAACTCCAGAGCCAAATCTTATGCTGCAGGAGATCTCAGGGTAACAAGTGACATGGGGACTAAAGGACAAACGGGAAAGATCTCCCCATCTGCTCTGTCATACTGCCCCAGAGCCTGGAGCTCTGCTATAGATCAGGGAATTGATTCAGTGCAGCCAAAGGAGCAAACCAAGGCTCAGAGAAGAGCTATCAGCAGGATGCTGCAGAAATCCCCAGGGCTTCCCCAGCTTGTGTCTAAGAGTAACGCCGGGCGAAGGGCAGAGCGGTACCGTCAGCCTCAAGAAACGGAGAGATTACGGACGAGGAGTCTTCAGCCTGGAAACGGGACGACTGAGCGGGCCAGAGACTGGAATATTGTTATTGGTGAAAACAAAGTCAAGATCAAACTGGTTGTCCTCTGCCACAACAACACCCAGGGCTCAGTCTTTGCCCCCCCACACCCTCCTTTCATCCAAGCTTTTGCTGCTGAATCCTACTATAGACAGGATATTGTCCCAGCCCTGCAGAGCCCTTCCTTCACAAGCTGTTCCCGCAGCCACACCGGGATCTGAGCTTTAAGAGCTTCAGGTGGGCCAAATGCAGAGCCCAGAGCTCCAGTGTCTCCAGGGAAGAGGTGGCTGGGGGAGTCAGCACGTCCCTTGTTCCTGCTGGCAGCTGGAGCACCCATCACATCCCTCATCTCACAGACATGCACCTCTACCTCTTCATACCTTTAGATCCTGCTCCTCCTCTTCCATTTTTGGAGCCCCTTGTGATTTGGCTTTTTCCTGGGGCTCCTCAGATTCTGCCTCTTTGTCTGAGCTCGGATCAGTTGTTTCTGTGCTTGGGGCTGCAGGAGAAGGAAGGACAGGTCAGTCCCTTGTCCCACCACCACCGTGGCAGTACCAGCAGCTAGCTGGACACTGCCTGGAACCAAAGCCAGTGTGGGAAACAGTGGGAAAATGTAGCAGGGAAGCCACCTTCAATAGGGAAAGAGCTAGGACCCACCAGAGCCAGTGACAAGAGCCTGAAGTTTAAAAGGAGAGATGGTCCCTGCTCTGTGTTTTGGTGGTGGGGATCCTTCCAGAAGGATAACATGGGAAGGAGAGCATTGGAGCTACTACAGTGCAAAGCAGCAATGAGGCAAGGCCTGGAAAATTGGGCATCGGGGAATCAGGAAGTGACTAACGCCCAAAATCTGTCAATAACAGGTACCAGGTATTAAGTAAGTTAATTATGAAAGACTGAAGAGGTCCCCAAAAGCTGCCAATACCAGAAGGCTTTGCCTTCAGATGACTAATTCACTGTCAAAGCAATCAATTCCAAAGAAGGAAGTTTGTGACAGAGTCCCACAGGCCTCTGGGGAGAAATTCCAATTCTCAGCATGTCCTGGTGCTAGAAGGCAGGACATTTCCCTAAATCCCCCTCCAGACAGCAGGGTACTCAGCTTAAACTGGTTATTTTGGAGTGACAGCTTGTTGTTCACTAGGTTAAGGTGGAAGAAATCTGGTGCTGCTGGGATCAGCTGGCTTCAGGGTTATTTGGAAAGCCCTTGGGCAAAACCATTTTCCTCTGCAAAAATGACATCACTGATTTAATGCCAGAGCTGTCACCCAGCTCATGCCCCTGTCTGAAGCAGAGGTGCCCAGGGCCACAAGAACCTGGGATGGGGCAGGCACCAACTCCCACTCCAGCAGGTCACAGCCTGCTGTAGGCACTTTTGCACCAGTTTTTCCTTGGAAAAGCAGTTTCATTCAGCTTTCTGTGCTGCAGGCACACAAATCTTGTGCTGAGAAGGGACTGGCACATCCAGAGAAAAGGAGACTTGGGGGACCACCTTGCTCCCCACAATTCCCTGAGAAGGGTGGAGTCAGGCTCTGCTCCCAGCAAACAAGAGACAGGACAAGAAGAAAAACCTCCCTTGGCACAACTTAAGGTTCTAAGTTGGATATTGGGGGAAATTTCTTAATGGAAAGAGCTGTCCAGCACTGGCACAGGCTGCCCAGGGATGTGGTAGAGTCCCCATCCCTGGAGGGATTAAGAAACCATGTGGATGTGGCACTTGGGGACATGGGTTAGTGGTGGCCTTGACAATGCTGAAGGAACAGCTGCACTCCATGACCTCAGAGGGCATCTCCAACTTGAACAACTCCATGATTCTACAATCTGGGAAGTCCCAGAGCTGCTGAGCACAGAGTGTTCCTTAAAATACTATAGCTGGCGCATTTTGGGAAGCACAGCTCTGAGGGATCCAACTGGAACATGAGGGGTAGTTGTGTATGAGTGATATATCCACACGCACCCTGAGCTGAACCAGCCCCACAAGAACAGGGGCTGCCTTGCCACACGTGCTGGAGTTACATTCCCTACACACTGAGTGTGAGGGGCTCCGGAGTGGCTCCAGGGACACTGCAGCTGTCTGGAATTTAGTACCAGGCAGCTCAAAAACTGAACTTTAGAAGTGGAGGATTACAGTACCCCATGTGCAGCAGGCTGGATTTGTGATGTTGGGAGGAGCAGGAAGGCAATGGCATGCAAGGCAGCTGTTATCTGTGTCCTGTCTGCCAAAGAATCACTAAATACAGCACTCTTCTCTTCATGTGGGTAATCAGGATAGGGAGACTGTGGCAGTGGAGCAGCTTATCCCAGTGAGGCTGGGCTGTGACAGAGCCACCCCTCAGCCTGTCCCACCTGGCACACGTACCTTCCCAGCACTGTTCTGTGGGTCTTCAGGGAAAGGAGACCCCCTGCTCCTCCCTCCAAAGGAAATCTTTCCACTTACCTGCTTCTCCTGCCTCTGGGCTCTCCCGGCCCGTTTTGCTGGGGCCTCGGCTGGCGGACTCAGGGCTGGCAGCTCCCACAAACAGCTTCCATTTGCCTCTCTTGGAGGCCAGCCTGCGGGACGCGTCCTGCGAGGCCGACTGGCTGCCATCGGAGAGCGGGCTGGAGCCCGAAACGCTGCCCTCGCCTTCCTCCAAGGCACGCAGCTCTGCCTGCCAGACACAACACCCCAGTTTATTCCCAGCAATACCACGGCTGCCATGTGTGGCCCTGCTTCCAGAACAAACATGTCCCATTACCTTTTTCCTCTCCAGCACCATCTCCAGCTCAAGTGTGTCCTGCTCCTCCTCCTCCTCCGCGCTCTCCCCCGACTGCACCACACTGCACAGATCCTCCTGCCCTGTGTCTTCCAGGGGATCCCTGCTGGGCTCTGGCTCTTCTGGGACAGCTGGTGCCTCTTCCACTTTCGCCTCCTCTTCCAGAGGTGGCTCAACCTCCTCTTTGCAGATCACTTTCCTCCTCCAGCGCTCCTCTTCCTCCTTCACCACGTCGGGCACGAGTGGGGCCAGGAGGGCTGCAGCTACTCCCTTCCTCTCTTCCTCACTGTTGGAGAGAGCCTGCACGGCTTCATTCACTTCCTGTGGGATGAGATCTGTGTGAGCTTTCTGGCAGCTGCCTGGGAAAGAGCCCAGGGCTGTGGATGGAGCAGTGCATCCCAGCTGCTTCCAAGGACACCTAAGGAGGTGCCTGCAAGCCCCAGGGCAGCCAGAACCCACGTGACTGACCTTCTTCACCTCACGCTTGCAGAGGGAGGTCCCACGGCCAGCGCTGCCTGGGGTCCCCTTCTCCTGAGGGAATGGCTCCGTGGCTGCTGCAAAGCTGCCATTGGTGCCTGCCACGGTGCTGCTGAGGAAGAGGAGTAGAATGAAGGGCGGGACTGGGACAACATCCCACAGGGCAACATCCTGGAGGTCTTGCCCACCTGTGCTGGTAATGCTGCAGGCCCTGGACCTGCGTTGCCAAGTACTGCGGCAGCTCCCAGGTCACCTCATTGCTCTGGGTGTTCCAGTAGTAGTAGCAGCCCGTGTTCTCGTCCCACACTTCCTGCCAGTCGCCCATCTCCAGCTCTCCCACTGCCAGGGGGACAAGGACAGCCTGTCACTCCCCTCTCCCCAGGGACACACCCCTGTCAGGCCCCCTCTGGAGAGAGGGACGGCGCTCACCTCCGGCCAGCGAGCACTGGGTGTCGTACTGCCACTCCGGGGCAGGTGCCGAGCCTGTGCCGTTGGCTGTGCCCGACGCCGGGCCCGTGGCATCCTTGGGCTCCGGGCGGGGCGGCATGGGGGGTGGCACGGAGGAGGAGGAGGAAGAAGAGGCAGCAGCAGGCTCAGCAGGCTGCGCTGGGGCCGTGATGGCATCGATCTCCTGTAAAAACAGCATCCCACCATGAGCCTCAAATCCCAATCAGTCATCTTACTGATGAGAACAATGCCTTGACCATGAAGCTCCCCTCCTCCTGCCATGCCTCCCTCCCTGTCCTTGCAGGAGTGGCACTCACAGCCAGGAAGTTTGCCAGGGTGCTGTCGATGTCAGCAGAACTGCTGCCGTTGGCATCCGCGGAACGGGCCGGCTTCTCCGGGGCCTCACCCTCCTCATCATCGCTGTCAGCATAGGCACCCAGCAGGCACAAACCTCCTGGAGAAGGGAGAAAAAACCCTCAGGGGACTCCTCCTGCTGCCACAGGGCACTGGGTGCCACCTCTGCTCCAGGGCCACTGTGAGAACAGCCCCTGCACCAGCGCCAGGCACAGCCTGGGGGAAATCAGTAATAAAATGCATTCAACGATGAGCAGTCGTCTCTGGGGAAATAACAGCATGGTTAAAATAATTAAAATGGAAACAACTCCACATCCAAAGTTAATTATTTAGGAAAGGGTTAACTCTCTTCCCTTAAAAATAAGAGTTAAAGGTGGTTAATTACCCTGTGTTAAAAATAAGGGGTTATGGAGAGGAAAACAAACACAGCTCCATAAAAACTCCTATATTTAGCACAAAACCCACCACACCTAGAAGAAGAAAACCCACAGGCAGGACCCCCAAAAACTATTTGTGACCTCACAGCCCCGCACTTTTAGATCCCATACATAGGATCAAAAAAAAAAAAAAAAACCACACAAAGGACCAAGTTCCTACATTTAGGACCCCCAAGCCTCCACATCAAAAACGCCTAGATTTGGGACAAAACACCTCTTTGAGGACCAAACTCCGCATATTTTGAACTTAAAAAAAAAAAAAATCATGTTTTCGACTCAAAAAAATTGTATCTGAGAATCAACCACCCCCAAAATTAAAACAAAAAGCCCCATTTATAACCACAACGCCAACATTTTTTTTAACCGTTATTGTGTATCGGGGGCCGCAAGCACCCCTAAATCCTGAAATTCTCCCCCTAGTTTTTCAGGGGGATGCAATCCCGCGTCTCATCCCAGAGCGCTCCCTTACCTGTGGCCTTGACCGCGGCGGGAGCGGGAGGCGGCGGATTCGGCGGGTTGCGGGGCGGCTCCGCCACCGTCTCGGGCTCATCTGCGGGGCAGAAGCGTCAATCACGGGGGGCTCAGGCCGGGGGGATCGCGGGGCAGAGCGGATCGGGACCACCCGGTGCCGCCAGGCCGCGCTAGGCCGCACTAGGCCGCGCCCCGCCAACAAAGCGACCCCGCTTCCACCCGCCTTCTTCGCCTTACCCGGCTCGGAGCCCGAGTCGCCCCCCTCGCCCGCGGGTCCTGCCGCCTCGTCGCGGCGCGGCGCGGGCGGGGAGAGCTGCAGGATGGGCCGGCGCCCGGGCGCGGCCCGCGCCTTCTTCCCCATGGCGGCGGCTGCGCCTCAGGGCTGTGGCCGCGCGCGGCGCGCGCAGGGGGCGGGGCGTTGACGTCACCAAAGGGGCGGGGCCTGCGCGAAACGCGCCCCCCAGGGGCGGGGCCGCGGGCGCGCGCTCCCTATGGATGGGCCGAGCCCGAGGTTATGGCTCCATCCCATAAACCTGCCGCTCCGTCCTGCCCCCGGGCTGTGGGCCCATGCTACCCTATAGCAAACCCTATAGCTCTTCCTACAGCCCCTTATCATCCTCTATCCCCTTCCCTCCAACCTCCCTTGAGCTACATCCACACTGAGGATATAGCTCCACCCTGCCCTGTATCCCAGCTCTAGGTCCAGGACAGTACGGGGATGATCCCTGGAGAAGCACCACAGTCCTCACTTTTCCCACCACATCCTTATGCACACCTCAAATTACACTTCCATTTTATTAAAGCTGATCCAAAAACATACCAATAAATAAAAGAAATTCCCAACAGTTCCATATCTGGAGGAGGCAGAGAGCAAGGGGGTGTCATGGCACACACCCCAGGCTCTGTTGCTCACCCACTGCCAACGAAAGGGACAGTGAGGGGACACACCCTTTGGCACTCCACCTCCCTGAACCGGATCCTTATGGAAAACCAGCCCCACGGGGTGGGATGGTGACGCTCCTGGGGACGTCACCTGGACTAGGGCCGGCAGTACAGGCGCTCCATGGTGGCCACGCTGACCTTCTGCTGGTAGTCCTCCATCCTGTCGTTCAGCTTCTCGTAGAGCTGGGAGAGGCAGCAGTCACGCGGGGTCCCACCCTGTCCCTCCCCCCGTTCCCATCCCAGTGCTCCCGGTGCTCCCGGTACCCACCACGACGCTGTTCTCGCTGGCACTGCTCTCCCGCAGCGCCTGCAGCAGCTGGTCTATGGCAGTGTAGGGGAGCCACATGGTGGGGGACGCCGGAGACAGAGGCACCTGCAAGGGACAGGAACCCTCACATCGTGTGCCCGAGGAGCATCCCGCCACATCCCAGCAGCGGCTGAGCTCACCTCGATCCCAAAATACTGGTGCCCTTTGCCCAGCACGGCATCCACGTACTCCAGCACCAAATCCACGGCCTCCTCCAGCAGATCGTAGTTCAGGTACAGGCGCAGCAGCTCGGCAGCATCCACTTCCTGCCAGGAACAGGGAAACTCAGCCAGGGAATGGGACCAGGACTGGGACCACGCTGAGGGAACCTGCTCTGAGCCTTGGTACCGGGCACAGAGCGCCTGGCAGGTGTCCATTGGAGCGAGGGTGATCCAGCAGCTCTGGGAAAGCTGGAATTTTGGGGACAGCTGTGTGCCTGTTCTCACCTTGTAGCTGTTAATGAGCCAGTTGGGCAGAGGTATCCCGTGAGCCAGGAGCTTGTTGATGACGCAGCGATGGTACTGGCTGTTCTGGGATGGGTAACGCTCCAAGTAGGATGACAGCAGCCTCCAGGCTTCATCTGTGGCACTGCAAGGAAACAATTCCCCGTGGAACAAGTGCCAGCAGCTCCTGCCCCGTCTGTGAGGCCATGGTGTGCTCCAGGTGATGTGGGGACAGGGTGGAAGCACAGCTCTCCCCACATCCTGTGCCCACTGTTCTGGCCTTAGGAGTTTTAAGGAGCTGCGACCCTCTGGATTTGCAGAGCTCCTGTCTCCAGATCCTCCTGAACTGTGGAGACAAACCTACCTGGACTCCTTGGTGGTGACCAGGGCTGAGAGTTGGTTGGCTGCCAGCCAGTCCCAGGCCTTGGCCTGTGCTGCTTCCCCTCCCAGCTGGAGCTTGATGCACCTGCACGACCAAAAGCCATGGGAAGTGGGTCCCTCCAGAGCCCAGCCCCTTCCCACCAGCATCAAAGCCACCCCTCACAGGACTATTCCCAACAAACAACACAGCTGGACAGGCAGGGCAAGCAAGTTCCACACTCAAGCCCCCACATCCCTGCACCCCCAGGGTGGGAGGGCACCCAGACATACTTGAAGGTGAGCCCCTCAAAGATGGGCGTCAAGGGCAGCTTGAAGGTTTGGCACAGGGTGATGGCCGAGTCGAAGAGCCCGGCCCGGACCAGCAGAGACACTGTTTCCTCAGGTGTGGAGTTGCCTGAAGGGGAGGAAGAGCAGGTAAAGCCTCCCCAGTAACACCCCAGGGCCTCGCCCTGTGTTACTCATGGAGAGATGCAGCAGCAGGGTGCCAACAGCCTCCAACAGCCTGCAGCAGTACTCCTCAATCCATGGCTGGAGGCTTTCCTGGCCTGCAGAGCATCCCATGAGGCCAGCAGCCCTCCCTGAAGGGGCTGGACAGAGCAGCTGTGACCCATAGAGCTGTCCCTGATGGAGCACCAGCTGGAGAGGGACACAGGTAGCAATACATGATAGGGAAATAGGGATATAGGGAATAGGGAAATGCTGCCGCTGATGAGAATCATGCTGGAGAGGGACGCAGGTAGCAATACATGATAGGGAAATAGGGAATAGGGAAATGCTGCCGCTGATGAGAATCATTGAATTGTTAAGGTTGGAAAATTATCCCCAAGATCATTGAGGTTAGAGAGGGGACAGCCTCATCACAGGCCTGCAGCCAAGCATCCATATTCTGGCAGCACAGAAACTGTGGCACTCGGCTCCCTGCGTCACCACTCTGCCCTCAGAGCAGCTGTTCCATCCTTTCCCTGCAGTCCCGCGCTGGGAAGTCACCTCCTCCTGACATTTAGAGGAGGAAGATGTGGAGATGTTGTGTAACTTGTACCAGAGATACTAAAATACTCCAGGTGGGAGAGCTACACCTTTCTGCTTCCCAGAAAGGAACTACTTTCACAACTTTTTAACACTGTTCCATGGAGCAGGATTGTCCAGGAAAATAAATTCTTCATCAATTAAAAAGGTCGGATCTAATGATCTTTGAGTTCTTTTCCAACCTTAACAATTCTGTGCTTCCATTATTTCCAAAATGCCTTTTTTTTGTCCCAGCTCAGAAGCTCATCCTACCCCCAATGCAGACCACCAGAGCTTGAAAAAGACCAAAAAAAAAAAAGATGGAAAACTTAGAATTGGTTCTCCTGACGGGCATCTCACTGCTGAAGTCAGTGGCTGGATTTCATGGTAGGGATGGGAATTTGATGGTCCCTGGAAGCTTCTGGGTTTGCCTTTGGGACAGACAGAGTGGCTGCACACCCCTCACCTGCCACAGCTGCTGCTGACATGTCGTGCTCCACCAGCGTGAGGCGGATCCGCGCCAGCAGACACTCCCTCTCCAAATCCTCCAGCTCCAGGATCTCGATCTGCCGAGTGGCTGGAACAGATGGACACTGGGCTCTCAGTACTTCAAAAAGGGCTCTCTGGGCACTGTGCACAATGTCATGGAACCATGAAATGGTTTGGGCTGGAAGGGACCTTAAAACTCATCCACTTCCATGGACAGGGACAACTTCCACTATCCCAGGTTGCTCCAAGCCCCATCCTACCAGGCCTTGGACACTGCCAGGGATGGAGCAGCCACAGCGTCTCTGGGCAAACCTGTGCCAGGGCCTCAGCACCCTCACAGGGAAGAACTTCTTCCCAACATTCCATCTACAAACCCCCTCTGTCAGTCTGAAGCCACCCACCCTTGTCCTGGCACTCCCCAGCTCCCTTGGAGCCCCTTTAGACACTGAAGAGGCCCTGAGGTCTCCCTGGAGCCTCCCCTCCCTACACCCCTCTGCCATCCTAAGAGGATTTGTACCCCAAAAAGCACCAGAGGAACAATCAGGATTTGCTGACTCTTCCCTGCTCCCCTGACTGTGCTTATGTCCTTGATAGCATTGTCCTGCTCCTCCTCCTCCAGATGTTAGATAATATTTGGGAACAGCTGCTGCTTTGCCTGCCAGGCACACGCCACCAAAAAAAAAAACAAACCGAAAAAAACCTCTTCAGAAAAAGCAGGTTTAAAAATACCTGACCTTAAATTTTCCTCCTGGAACACTGAGGATAACCTGATCCCACATCCTGGGCTGTGGCAGACACAGGCAGAGCTTATTCCCCACAGGATTTCCAAAGGCACAAACAGCCCTGAAAAACTAGGAATTGCCTCAAAAAGCTGGTTTTGTTTTAAATTACAAATTACTTCCACTCAAAAAAAAGTGCTGTCAAGGCATCAAGCTGTTAAAAGCAGGCACAGGAGCTCCTTGGGGAATAGCTGTTCCCTTAGGGAAATCGCTGTATTCCTTGGGGAAAAGTGGCAGCGTGTTGTTGGGAGACACTGGGAGAATTAACGACCCTAAAATCCCACAAATATTGATCTGCTGGAGACAGGAGCTGCCCTGAGTCATGTCCCAGCTCCCATGGGAGTTGCAGAGAGGCTGTGGAAACCCCAGAGGCATGGGAAGGACCAGGACTGGGCACTTACTGGGAACAGCCATGCACTCCCCATCGTGGCTCCTCTTCGGGGACGCTCCCGGGCGCTCATACTTGCAGGAAAAAGCAGAAAGAGGATTTATACCCACCTGGTTTCTGAAGGATAACACACTGATAGGATAAATCCCAACAAGACCTCTCCATTTCAAACCAGGGAAGCTGTGCAGTCCCTTGGGAATTCAGGTTACTTTATCCCTGGCTATCAGGAACATCAGGATCAGGTGACCAGGCTGCAGCCACCACCTCCCCGAGCCCTGACTGGGATTTGAAATACAATCCTTGTCACACTAACTCTCCTCTGGACTGGTATTCCAGCTGTTCACACTCCCCAAAACATTTGCTGTCTTCAACACAAGGTGATATACTCCTGTATCTACCCACTAGCCCATTCCCAAAAGCCACCCCACCTCCCCCCTGCCCCAAAAAGGGGGGAATAGCACAAGGATGATGGATAGGGATAATGAGCTGAGCAAGACCGCTGGTCACAAGCAGCAGATAAGGAGTCCAACATCTCTATTCCCATCAGAAAGGCTTCTGGAAGCTCCTTTTCAGGAAGCTCAGCATCCTTACCACAGCCCCAGAGGCTGGCTGCACTATCCAGGCGTACTCCGGGCGGATCAGCCGCAGGCAGTTAATGGCAGCCAGGAAACAATTCCCCTGTTTCTGGAGCCCTCGGAGCGTCCGCACCTCCCTGCCCAGCCGCATGCCGTACTCAAACATCACTGTTCCAGCTGCAAACAAGGAAAAGCCATCAGCCTGGAGAGGCCACACAGCTGGCAGGGGCAGGGAGGTGCCATCCCAAGCTTCACCTTTCCGGTAGTTGTGCCGGTACACGTGGAAGGCGTAGAGCAGCTCGTAGTAGTTGTGAGTCATCAGATCCACGGCCCGAGCGTGGGACTCGATGATCCCAACGACCTGCAGCACACAGAAGCTCCAGTGGGTCCATAATCCCTTTAAAGGGAAGGTTGTGCCTCCCCCGAGCCGTGATCCCAGTGCAGGATTACCTCATTGTGCAGGTTCACGTAAGGAAATTCCACCAGGTCCTGGAGCTGGGATCGCTCGCAGAGAACCACCACTAGCTGGCGTAGGCAGTCCAGCTGCCTGCAGAGGGAAGCACAACCCTTTGAAGGAGCAGGAATAAACCCAGAAGCAGGAACAAACCCGGGATTTAAGCCACAAACAACCACTTCGTGACAAGCTCCTGCTTCCGGATGAGCTCTGCAGGTTTTTTCCTGGCTTAGAACCAACTCAAACCTTCAAGTTTCTCTTGTACTGGAAACAGAGATCCTCTGGAAAGGCCCCTCAGGAACGCAGTCTCCCTCCCTCAATTAGTTAAAAAGCACTCCTATTTTTCCCGTTATTCCGATATTTTTCTCTGCTAGGATAAAGCTTTCCCTACCCAGTTCACTTTCCAAACTGAAAACTCAACACTAAATCTTTTTATTAAAGTAAAATCAACTAGGCTCCTACATGCTACACACATGATCCTTCAGTCTCTTCCCTGTTTTTCTTCCTCCCATTTTCCTCTTTTGAGAAGGTGCCAATCCCAGGTGCCCTTCAGATGAACATCCAAAAATGAACTCTACATTTTAAAGCCACCTCTACACATTAACTGAACACAGCAGTCATGCCTTCCCCTAAATTGTCATTTTCTTTCAATCCATGGAAAAACAGGACCATGGACCTCCACAACAAAGGCATAAGCCTGTCACCTACCTGCCTGGATCTGGGTTTTGTGTTAAGGCTACATAGGCTTCACTATTGTGCCCCAAATCCAAGTGATGTTTGAAGATGCAAGTCCTCAAAGTAGCCTGAAAACAGCACAAATCAGTTATAAACCCAGCAAGAAATTCCTGTGGAAGAGATTCCTGAAGAAACAGGGAAAGAAGAGGCTGTACCTGGCTTCTCCAGTCGTCTGCTGATTCCATGATGGCCAGGGTGGCCAGCTCGATGACCAGCTCTGGCAGACCCAGCATCTCCAAAAGGCGAAGCACCTGGAAGGCAGGAGGGTTTGTTGTTGTTTTTATTTTAGGAGCTGTTGCTGCCCCTAGAGATATTTAAGGGATTGGACTTTTAAGGGGAATATTTGGTTAAATCACACAGATCTGGATGAAATCCCAGCACAACAGGACCAGGTCATAGCTTCTCTGGAGGATTCACCTCTGTACATGGGGGATTTCTGAAGCATTTCAGCATTAATGATTAGTTTTCTGGATCCTAAATCAGGGAATCCCTCAGCAAGAGCCCAGCTCCAGGCTTGCACCCTGCCTGAACCACAGCATTATGAAGATAGATGCTATCTCAATTTAAACATACTCATTTTAATTTGCCTCAGAGCTTAGTAACCCTTGCCTTAGGCAGCGCCTTACATCAAGCCTGGACATGTCTGGATTCTGCTTCCAGGATCTGGATTTCATCCTGCTTTTTTCTGCTGGATAACAAAGTCCTTAGCTATTAGGAAACCAATAGGTGGAAAGTACCTAAATTTCACATACTCAGCTTGTCATTACCCCCAAACAAAGAAAAGAACACGTTTCCTATTCCAAAAGCTAAGTTTTCTGAGGCTGAAGTCACTTCCCACAAAGCCAGGGATCCAGCAGGAGCTCCCTCTCCAGTGTGGAAGGATTTGGTGCCAGTTTATCTGCTCAGCACTGTACCTTGTTGTAGTACTGCAGGCGTGGCGTGGAGACCACCTCGCCCTCCTCGGGCTGGATCAGCCTGTCCAGGAACTCCTCTCTTCCCACCTCAGAGGCAGCTTGGCAGAAGCAATCCAATGCCTGGAATCAGACCTGGAATTAGCTCACTGTCCCCTCAGGGTGACTGATGCACCTGCTGTACAGGTGAGGGGACAATACTGCCTGTCCCAAGCCTGTGAGATCTTCCCAAGAGCAGACGGCACCATGCTGCTCCAATCCCATCCTTTCCCAAAGGAGGCATAGCTTGGGAAGGATGTTTCCTGTGCACCTCCCCCTCCCAAAGGAAAAGGTCCCAGAGCCTGGGAAGGAGATGAGGGAAGGCCTCACCTTGTGCCCTTCCCCCATGACGAGGTAGCACCTGCCCATCATGAAGCAGCAGGAGCCCATGTTCACGTGGCACCATGGCTGCAGCAGCCGGATGTATTCCTACAGGAGAGAAGGAATGGGAGTTTGGATCCAGCTCAGCACTTGCTGCTGATCTGCAGGCAGCCAGGACCAGCAAGATTTTGGTGGCTCCTTTAGCTACTGTGCTCAGACAAATCCTGCTCTGAGGGTTGGTCTTTCCAGCCCCAAAGTCCCTTGGATGCACTGATCATGAAATCCTGGAATTATTTGGGTTGGAAGGGACCCCTTAAGCCCATCCAGACCCACATCCCTGTGAAAGGCAAGGACACCTTCCACTAGACCAGGCTGCTCCATGCCTTGTCCAGCCTGGCCTTGGGCTCTTCCAGGGATGAGGCAGCCCCAGTTCCTTTGGGCAGGCTGTGCCAGGGCCTCAGCTCCCCCACAAGGAACAATTTTTTCCAATACCCCACCTAGCCCTGCTCTCTTTCAGTTGGAAGCCATTCCCCTGTCCTCTCAGTCTAGGTCCTTGTCCAAAGCCCCTCTCCAGCTCTCTTGGAGCCACTTTAGGCACTGGAAGAGGTCCCCAGGAGACCCTGTAGCCTTCTTTTCTCCAGGCTGAATGTTCCCAGCTGTCTCAGCTCTCCAGAGCAGAGCTGCTCCAGCCCTGTAAGGGGGAGCTCTTCCTCACATGCTCCTGGGAAAAAACTGCTCTAAACAGCTCCAGTGTCTGTGTGAAGCACCTCAGAAACAGCTCCCAACACACCCAAAAATCAGACAGGATTCTTCCTACATCCTGTTGCAGGGAACTGCAGGGGAAATGTGGACAGAACGGGGAGGCCAGAGCTCAGGCTGCAGTACAATGGGCAAGGCAGGTGCTGGAAGGGGAATACCTGTGCAGGAGAGGGCCAGCAGCCAAGGAAGCACATGGATTACAGCATATGGGAGGGAGTGCCCATGGCACTGAGGGCACACACAAAGTGAAATGACCCAGCCTGGGCCTGTGCCAGCACAGCATCCTCGTCATCCTTGGAGGAGCAGCCATGTCCTGCTAGCAGGGCCGTGGGACTCAACAGGAATTTGGAAGAGAAACCAGGACTTGGAAGTCAAGTCACCTCTACAGGTGCACAAACCACCAGCACCTCTTGCCTCACCTTTCTTGGCCGTGAGTCCTCCCAAAGCCACGCGGAGCCTGGATTCACTCCCTGGATTAGCAGCTACGAGGGATAAATCCTGCTCCAGCTTGTCACACACAATGAGCAGCACTGAGAGGTCTGGCCCACGTCCCAGGCCTCTGCTCTGTCACCAGACTGCCCCTGTGCCCGCCTGCTCCTTGCAAGGAGCCTCCTGTACCCCACAGTTTGGGTCACCATGCTCACAGCAAAGCTGCTGTTATCTCCCCGAGGTCAAGGCACTTAATCCAAGTTTCCGTGACTGACTGGGATCAGGGAGAGGAACAGAAGGCAGTGGGGAGGAGGAGGAGCCAGGCTCTGCAAAGATAAAAGCCTGGAGGAGACACCAGTGAGGCGAAAGAAATGCGAGGAGATTCAAAGCCTGCACATATGCCAGGAGGGAGAAGGATGCTGCTCCAATCTTGGCATTTCCTGGCTCAAAAGCTCTGAAGAATTGAAATTCTTCTCTCAATTCTTCTCAGCAGCAACACAAAAGGAAGCAATTCAGCCCCCAGGTATGAGGGGCTGGGAGGATAAAAGGTTCTGCTGGAAAACAGGTCGCCACTAACAGCCTGCCTGGCCCTGGTGCCTCCAGGAATGCCCAGATAAAGCTGCAGATCACGTGGAGCTGCAGACAAGGAATTGTGCGGGTCAGAACACAAACACAAGCAACTCCAGCTGCCAAGAGTACAGGGAGAAACGTGGAGGAACAGTGATCTGAAATACAGCAGCCTAAAACCCCTGGAAATCAGGAGTTCACCATCCCTGCAACTGGGATGCCAGGAGCAGCCAGGGATTGATGACAGGTGTTTCTCACATGTTTTTTTATTAATAAGGACATTTAAGAAATAGATGAGTCCCTTCTGGGCTGTAGAAATCCTTCTGAACCCAGGTCCCATGGGCAATCACGGGCAGAAGTGGCACAGGAAAGGCTGTGGGCACAGCAGCAGCCAACAAGCTCTAGGATTGCTGGGATATTTAAACAGGCTCTGCAAAGATGTTTCAGGAGTGTGGTGTCACACAGACAAGCCCTGGGAGAATAAACTCCTCCACGGGAAAGGGAATGGCATAAACCCGAGTATCTGGATGCTCTTGAAAACAGATGAAAGAGAAAATGCAGAAGATGAGTCCCCCATGGCAGGGGAGTGGAATGAGATGAGCTTTAAGGTCCTTTCCAACCCAAACTGTTCTGGGATTCCACAATCTTAAATCACTCCCCATCAAACACTCCGTGGCATTGTCTCAGCTCAGAGAACAGTGATTAGGGGTGGTGGTTTTAAACTGAAACAGGGAAAATTTACATTGGATATTGGGAAGCAATTCTTCCCTGTGAGGGTGGTGACACTGGCACAGGTTGCCCAGAGAAGCTGTGGCTGCCCCACCCCTAGAAACGTCCAAGGCCAGATTGGAGAGGGCTTGCAGCTACCTGGGATAGTGGACAGTATCCCTGTCCATGGCAGGGGATGGAACTGAATGAGCTCTGAAGTCCCTTCCAACCCAAACCATTCCAGGATTTCATGACTAGGGGAAAGCAGAACTCCAGCACTTGGAAAGATGATGTTTTAGGGAGTTTTCCAGCACCTGTGAGAGGGTTGGCAAGATGCACTCACCTGGAGCTGGGTGTACTGACAGCTCCCCATCAGGCACTCTGGGAAGAGGAAGCTGGGATTGCTGGGCCATCTGAGCAGAGGTTAAGGAACACAGGAGAATCCAGTCTGGAGAGCTTGGAGAACTAGTCTGGAAGCCAACATGCCTCTCATGCTCCATTTAGTGGGGGGAAAGGAGAGAAGATTAAGCTGCTCTTTATACAAATCATTATTCTGTAATAAGATTTATCCACATTAGAACAAAATCACCAGTACATCCAATCCCCAACTCCTGTTACCCTTCCAAATCCCCCAGCATCCCTCCCCACCAAGTCAAGTAGTGAGAGCTCAAGGGCTTAAAGTCAAAAACTCAAATCCTTTATCGTGCACCTAAACAGGATGAAATCTGTGAAATCCTGAAATACCCACAAATCCCATTAACGCCAACAACCTCACTCCTTCAGGAGGTTTGTCTCGTAAATTTGGGGGCGCAAAACTGATTTTGGAATGGCAGGAGGCACAGTGGCAATGGATTCACAGCCAAGGATACAGGAGAGGCAGAAAATCAGCCACTATTGAGGTGATAAGGTGGGGCCAGTTCAAACTTGTCTCAGCCAAAGAGGTGTTTGGTTGCAGGAAGAGTCGGGATATGATGTGTTTTCTGGCCACTTCCTGAAAGAAGAGCTCCACGATTGTCTGAGGACCAGATACTAAAAGTACAAATTAAATGAACAGTGAGTAGAGAGCCTGCAGGAGAGATCCCAGGTTTTCCACCCTGTCCTGTGCTCGTTAGCCCAAACAGCACAGATTAAGTAAGGGCAAACCAAAAGCACGTTCCAGACTCCAACTTGTTGGTTTTGGATTTCTCCTGCCGTCTGGTTAAGTCAGAGGGAGCAGCAGGAGATCAAAGTGCTCCATCCTGCAGTGTTTATTAACCACAGCTCAATTAAAACACACAAAAAAAGGGCTCTGCTCCATCTCCACTTGTTATTCCCAGTCCAGCTGCAGCTTTCCAGCACGACAGAGCTGAGGGAGTGCTGAGCTGGCTGTTCCATTCCCTCCCTCTTCATTCCAGCACCCCAAAAATCCCCCCTTGCTGACTGTTCCCAACGCCTCTCCCTGAGCTGCCACCTCCTTCCCTATGTTCCACATATTTCTCCCCAAAGAACAGTGGCCAAACAGGACTTTCCTCACGAGCCAGCCAAGAAATAACCCACGACACCAGCACACACAAAGGATGTTTTCAACTCCCCTGACATTTCCAGCTGCCTCCTGCACCCAGAGTCTCCATCAGGGAGAGCTCGGGCTCTGAGGATCACTGATGTCACAAAGTGGAGGAAGCTCTTTCCCAGCTCACACGTGGCACTGCTGCCTGTTTGTCCCAGATTTCCCCAGCTCCCTCTGAAGTATCTCAGCCTCCAAGTGCTGACTAGTCACAGCAGGCTCTTACCTGCATGTTTCCTTCCCATCCCTGTTCACCTCCTCCCTCTGGAACCACTTCAAGGCCCACATTTCCCTAATTAAGCAGCCTTATATTCTCCCAATAAAAAACTAACCCAAAAGTTACATCTTCGCAGCAAAACTTAAAAAAAAAGATGAACCAAATACCAGCTGTAATGTTTTTGGGAGGTATTTCCACACGTTTTGAGTGAGGACTTCTACATTTTCCTGCTTCCCTGAGCTGCTGCTCTTGGTTGCTGCAGGGTAAAGGCTGGAGAGCAGGACAGGTTGGATGGAGCAGGTTGCTCTGAGCAACTCCAGCTAGTGGAAGGTGTTTCTGTCATGGCAGGGGGTGGAACTAGATAAGCTTTAAGGGCCTTCCAACCCAAGCCATTCCAGGATTCTGTGACAGACCTGGTCTGAGCTACTACAGCCATTATAAAGTACACAAGGGGTAAGTCTGGCAGATGCTGCCAGGGTTAGAATGACAAATTATTTGCTCAGTGAGGCATTTCCATCCTTCTCAGGCTGAGAGTAGAATCAGAGTTCAGTACTCCAAGATCCTTTGTTGTTGTTTTTTTTTTTTTTGTGGACAGCCTGACAAACACCCCCACTTAAATCAGGGTCATTCAACCACACAGTCCATTAGGTCCCTGCATAAAGCACTTCCCTCAGGTGGCAGAGACAGGCTTAAATAACAGAAAGGGAGAGTTGATGATCCGTGGACACCTTACCCAGTTTGTGTGGTGTCAGAGCCGTGGTGTCTGCTAGCTCCAACACAGAGAGATGCTGCAGATTAGATTCCCTAGGGAAGAAAGGAGCCATCAGTGAAGAGACAACAAAACGCCTCCCGCTTTAACTGTGCTCATTGTTCAACTCCTACAGAGCACAGAACAGCGAGGCCTCACAGGGCAGATTTAGCACAAGGCAGAGTCAGCTCCCAACATGGAAGGGGAAAAAAAACCCTCCCCAGTGCTCCTGGAGTGATACTCCCACAGCAACCACCTGCTTTCCACAGCAGGAAGGGCACTTCAGGTGGATTAAGGAGGACTCAAAGGCAGGTCAGGCAGACTTACAGCGTGTCCACAGGGACGTCGGAGGCCAGGCACTGGCTCGCCCAGCGGATCAGGAAGTAGGACAGCAGCAGGGGAGAGGTGCGGTGCAGCAAGTCCTGCTGTGACTGGAAGAGCTGTCCCCCTCCCAAAACCATCTGCAAGGAAAGCCCAGAGCTTGGCACACTTGGAGCAACGGCAGGACAAGGGCAAACAGAGAGGTTTGTGTGAGGCCCAGCTTGTCCCTTCTGCAAACAGCAAGGTGCTCAATAGCCTGGCAGGAACTCAGCCCTGCCAGGGAACCAGCCCCACATCTGGAAGTGTTCAAGGCCAGACTGGAAGGTGCTTGGAGAAACCTGGCCTACTGGCAAATGCTCCTGCCCGTGTGAGGGGCTTTAAGGCCCCTTCTAACCCAAAGCACTACAGGGTTGTTGTCCCTGAGACTGAAATAATGGCTTTGCTGCAGAGATCATCTCAGGGTCTCCATAAGCTCCAGCAAAGAGTCACAGGAGATGAAACAATCCAAGCTTTTGAAGGACACAGGTACATCAAGGTGGGAATGCAGCAGGTCACGTCTCACGGTCTGGGAGAGCCCAGCTCCACAGGGCACCTTGCAATGCACCTTAAATGCTACCAGGATAACCTTATCCAGGAAAAAAGGATTTATTTTCAACCAGGAAACTCCTGGCTATTTCTAAGTAAATAATATTGGTTTAAACAAGGCTGTCCTTGTCTGGGGACTTGTTCTGCATCGCTGTGTTCATCCAAAGCAGCAGCACCATGCCTCACCTGGCCTCAGGCCTGATGGGACAGACCCAGACCAGTCCATCCCACCACTCCAAACACGGCTACCACCATGGGAGCTGTTTGCTCTGGCTGAAGCAGCTTCCAAGGGGCTGAAACAGCACGCCCTGGAGTGTGCTGCCAGAGAATGGAGCTGCCATGACTGCTGGGAGAGGGACAGGGGACAGCTGGAAGAGCTGCATGTGTGCTGATTCACACAGGAGGCTGGAATCCATGCCCTCCTCCTACAAATACAGCTTGGCTTCCTTCTTCCTGCATTCGTAGAGGAATAAAGGGAATTAGGCTGCTTTGCTTAGGAAGACAAAAGCAGCTGGAGGAGAGAGCGAGACCTGCCCAAGCCTCGGGCTAATCCAACAGCCTTGTGGGAAGAGACACAGCTCCACCCTGCACCAGCGGCAGAACCCCTCAGATTCCCAGGTGCCAGGAGCTGTACTCACGGGGTCTCCGAGGCGCAGCAGGAGCTGCTGGAGGATGAGCAGGTCCCGGCAGAGCAGGAAGCGCACGGTGCAGATCTTGGCCACCGCCCCGCAGACCGCGTGCGCCGCCGTGCTGCTGCCAAACAGCTGGGACAGGCTCATGCGCAGCGCCAGGTGAGGAGCTGAGGGGAAAACCACGCAGGTGAGGAAGGAGCCACACAGGCAGGAACCATTCCCAGGATAGGAACAGTTCCTAGTGTTTCCCAGAAGCTGGTGAAGAGCTTTCACCTCTTTCCATGTCAGCGTCTGTCTCGTAGTCCATCTCTCGGATGAGCAACCCGATGGCATGGATGGGGTTCCTGATCTCCTGCAGTTTGCTGTGGATATCCTCCATCACATTTTCCCTGCCACATCAGAAAGATCCTCATCATCATCACGAACAGCAGCCCGACGTTCCAACTGCAGAGGGCTCCCTTACACTCCCTTCCAGTGGGGATCAGTATCTGATCAGCCTGGACATTCCTTACTGGAATCCTTGGCTAGCCTGTGAGTTTTATTACAGAGCCTGCAGGGACCAGTCTATTTATTCCACTCCCTCAGGCTACCAGGAAATCACAGCCAGATAGTTGGCATTCCACAAGGAAACAATTTTGGTTAGCACAGGAACCACACAGGACCACAGGCTCTGACCTTTCCCTACTGTCTCCAGGCACTTCCTTTCACACCTGACAGGAATTTGTGCTTCTTCTGCTGGGTGGAAGACCCTGCTAGCAACACCAAACCAAGGTCCCCATCCCTGGAAAAGTCTCCTGCAGCACAGGGCAAGGAGCCCACACATCTCAAACGCCCTTGGATGTCAAGCAGGGACAGCTCGGGACAATCCCAGCTCAGCCACTCTGAGAAGCTTCTGGAAAACACATCTCCTTACGTGTCATTAGCTATCAAGTCCTCCAGGATCTGCTCTGCAGCCTTTTCTGGAGGCTGGAGGCGGGAGCAAGCCATTTCCATGATGAATGCCATTTCCATAGAAATTGATTCTCCGATCAGGCGAAGGCACTGGACAAGACAGACAACATCACGAGACATCTCCAAATCTGCAATGAAAGAACCTAACTGTGTATTTTCCAAGAGATTTCCAAAGGAAGGTGGGAGGACCATGCAAAAGCCAGTTAGTTCAGCTCCTATCACCAGTAACAACAGATGGGTCCCAGTTCCCTATGCCAAACCTTCCCCAATAACAATGAGGCTGAATTAAAGCTCAGGAATTGACAAGGGAAACATTTGGGCTTTATTATTCAGAAAATAAAAAATGATGCAACAATAAAAAAATTAAATTTCCTCCAAGGGATTTTTTCCATCCACAGGTTGAAAGAAAATACGTAGTGCAAAAAAATATATCCTGAAGAAAATGGCTCAGCTCGGGTGTGCAATCCTTTATGGGTCAGATTTTAAATTAAATCCCATTTTTTGGGACCGTGACTGTTTAAAACAGCCAGGGAAGGAACTGCTGGGGCTCCTAAATCCAGCCCAGGCCTCCAGCTTTCCTTCCCTCTGCTCCACAAAAAGCTCAACCAAACAGATGACGATCCCACTCTATAAAAATATATAAAAATCACTCAAGCATAAAAGTGGAGCTTAGGTAACATTTTCCATTGCCTTTTTCTTAGTGAAATGGCATTCCAGGGCCAGCAAAGCTCAGAGGGCACTGTGGTGACAATATTAATGACATGTTTTCCATACTCTGGCATTCACTTCCTGGAGACAAGGAACAGCACGGTCCCTCTCCACAGCTGATGTGAAAACATTTCGTAAATCCTGGAACAGTTTGGGTTGCAATGGACCTTAAAGCCCATCCAGTCCCACCCCCTGCCATGGGCAGGGACATCTTCTACTATCCCAGACTGCTCCAAACCTTGTCCAACCTGCAATGGACACTCCCAAGGATGGGGCAGCCACAGTTTCTCTGGGCACCTGTGCCAGGGTGTTCCCACCCTCAAAGGGAAGAATTTCACCCAACCCAAACAATTCCATGATTCTATTGGCAGCCTTGACAGTATCTTGTAATTGCTGGTGTGAGCATGATGGCAAGTTCCACCAAATAAGTATCCCTGCAAAGCCAAAATAAAACTATCTCCATGCAACTATGGATCAGGAGCTCTTCAAGGGATGTCTATGGAAGCTCCCACATCTGACAGGAGGGAAGAAACTCCATGTATTCTCACCTTCAAAGATGGCAGCATCATCCTCAGTCAGGAGGTGCTCGTTGGAGAGGAGATAGAGATGATCAACCAAGGAGCAGGGCACAAGGAAGGACATGGAGCCCTGAAAGGTGAGGAGAAAGTCCTTGAGCTTCCCAAATCCTCTGGGGAAACTTGTCCAGGGAATCTCACCACCACCCAGCCTCACCTTCTTTAGCAGGCACACCATGCTGGTGTAGGGGTTCAGGTGCAAGGCCAGGGGCCTGGAAAGAGCTTCCTGGTACTGCAGGCAGCAGGCATAGAACTTGGACCAGAATTCCACCTGCAGCTGCCAAAACTCCTCTGGGGAGCACTCGTATTCCGTCACACTGCCCTGGAACTGGTGGGGGCAAAACAAGGGAATCAGGAATAGCCAAGTGAAATAAGAGCAGGATAAAACAAGGGAATTCAGACCCAAAAAGAGCATAGGGATCTCTCAAGTATGTCTCTTAATAATTTTTATTTGGATTATTTGGAAGGTAATTCCTCTATTTTGGATTATCTTCCAAAATGATGAGCAACCACTCTGCAGGGTGGTGGGCACCACATGATGAGTGACCAAAGTGCATGCAGGGAGCAGAGACAGAACAGCCAGGATTCCAAAAAAAACAAGAGGGAAAGGAAACCCCAGGCAGGAAGGATAAAGACTTGTACTTTTTAAAAAGTTACATCGTTCCCTTTGGAGAAACCAAGGTTCAGGGTCACCTGGCACCTAAAATATCATGACACCATGTACAACACAATACCCTAGAAGGAAAATCCATCTCACCTCATTTTCCACAGCTAAGGTGACCTCTTTCCTTAACTCATCCCACGTCAGATCCATGTGCCTCTCAGTTCCTTGAGAAAAGATCTGCAAAGCAGCACAACAAACTTGGATTTTAAGGCAAAATAAAAGTCTCACCAAAGGTTCAAGCAGCACTCAGTGAGGTAAAGCAGGACAAGAGCACCAGCCAGCACTTTGGAGGATGGAAGTGTTAAAAAAAAGGTCTGGATGCTAAATTTGGAACACATGGATGTGTGGCAGCGTGCAACCACCACACCTCAAGGGATTTAAAATCCGTGTGATGTGGCATTTGGGGACATGAGTTAGTGGTGGTCTTGGCAGTGCTGGAGGGAACCATCAGATTCCTCCCTGTCAGAGATCTTTTCTGACCTGAGTAATTCCATGACAGATCCTGACAAACAGCACCATGGGGTGCTGAGTCCCCATTCTCCTGGCTACATCAGCAGGAATGAAAAACAAGCTCAGCAACTTGCTGTGCTATCCAAGGGGGGAAAAAACCAATTATCTGGATTCTAGGTTTCATCTCCATTCTCTGTGGGCACACAGCAGCTGCCACCAACTTGCTCCAGGGACTCCCCATGAAAACAAGCCTGGCAAGAGCTCCAAGGAATCCTGCTGCCTCACATCTAAAGGGACAGGAAAAGGATGAACAGAGAGCATCCCAAATTCCCTCTCACTTACCTGCAAAGCCTTCTGGATAGCTGCATTAGTGAACCGGCCTGGCATGAAGAGATATTCCAGGTAGATTTCCTGCAAAAAGATCATAGCTTAAGGAAGCTCAAGGATAAGGTCAACATTTAAGCTGCTGTTTATGGTCTTTACTCCCATTATCTGTGTTTCTGTCCACACCCTGCACACCCTGCTCCAGCCTGGGATCAAAAATGGCTTCCTGCACACCCCTGACTTTGTTTATTCCCATTCTCCCTCCTGAGTGACCTCGTTATTTTTTGGTGCTGCTCTACAGCTGGCTCACCCTGGGGTCCTGATCCTGCCTGACCGTCACCTCCTCCTCAGGCAGCGGCTGCACAAACACCTGGTTCCACTGGCCTGCAACATTCCTGGAAGGAAACACACCTGGAATCAACTTGGCATCCACCTGAACCAAACCTGTGGCTTTCATCAGCAAAACCAGCCCTCTGGGTGTGGAGAAGGAGGTTTGTACAGTGACAAGGGACAGATTTTAGCAGGAGAGCTTAACTGTGGCATTCCTAGCCATAAATTGATGGAACAGGTTAGAATCCTTCACTTAAATGAACATCCTCCCCATCCCACAAGGTCACATGCAACTCCCAGGCTGACCAGTAGCTTCTTCTCATAAAATTTGCACACTCACAGCATTCTTCATCCACTGTTCAACTCCCTGGCTCTGCACCAAGCCACCCTCTCAGCTTTATTTCCAGGGATGATCCTTTCCCATCACCATCTCCCCAAAACATGTTTTTTTTCTGGAAGGGACCACCTGGTTGTTTTGTAAGGAGCTGTGTTCCCTCTGCCATGCTCAAACCTCACTTTCAGCAATGCTGCTGCCTGGATTTTTACATTTTCTATGTTCCAGCAGCTTGAGTATAAATCTGTAAGTGAGGAGCTCTGTCAGGGTTTCCCTGCAGTTATCCCAGTGATCCATGCCCAAAACTCACTGCTCAAAGTTGATGTATTTCACAACAGTCTGGTTCTCCTCGTTGTGCCACAGTGCCCAGATCTCAGCTGAGGTTAAGGCAAAGTCAACCAGAGTCTCCTAGGAAAGAGGGAAAGAGCCAATTTCCTTTCTTATCCCCAAATTAAGTACAGCAGAGAAAGGTGGGTACTTAACAACAGCAAAACATTCCCCTGTGGAATTTAACAGGCTTTGGGAATTGTTCAGTGTGGAAAAGAGAAGGCTTTGGGGTGAACCAATTGCCCCTTACAGTACCTGAAGGAAACCTGTGAGAAAGATGGACAGGGACTTTGGACAAGGGCTTGGAGTGATGGGACAAGGGGAAACAGCTCTAAACTGAAAAAGAGGGGATTCAGATGGGATATTGGAAGCAATGGTTCCCTGTGAGGGTGCTGAGACTGCCCAGAGAAGCTGTGGCTGCCCCATCCCTGAAAACATCCAAGTCCAGGGTGGACAGGGCTTGGAGCAATCTGGTCTAGTGGAAGGTGTCTCTATCCACAGAAGGAGGCTGGAACAACAAGATGAGCTTTAAGAGGTTCCATGAGCCATTCCATGACTCTGTGATTTAAGTCCCAAAGTCCAGGCCTCTCCCCACTGGGGGCCAGGCCCCAGCTCTCACCTGTGAGGAGAACAGGGAGGAGATGTGGTCAAGGCTGTAGCGGTTGCTCTCAGTGCTCACCAGCTGGAAGACACAAAACTACAAACACACCATAAATCATTTTCTGAAGGACTAAACCAACATATCTCATGGAATATCATCATTCCTGTCTATCTCCCTGCCTGGTGCTAGGGGTAACAGAACCTAGAGGCCAAGAGGGGTGAGCTGAGCACACCACTGAATCCTCTGCACAGACATCCTGGCTTCACCCTTCTCCCCAAGGACACTCATGCCTGCATGGACCCAAAGGACTCCCAAGCCTATCCAAACACTAAACTTGAAAAACTCTAAGACCACCACACCCAGCACCACCAGTGACCACAAGATATGGGAAAAGGAGGGCATTAAGGTGGGAAAGATCCAATTCCTCAGCTGCAGGCCCAGCTCTGCATGCTCTTCCCAGAGCAGAGGACTCGTGGGACAGCAGCACTCATGTTACACACTCTTGTTCTGTTTAGGAATTCCCTGGAGAAAGGGATAAGCTGTCCAACAGATGAGCCTGGTTTGTGCTGTCCTTCCCCTCCTGCTAAATTTATCATTCTCCACAAAAAGTTTTCCCCATATTGCAGAAGCATCCACACACTCCCAGGAGCCTGGTGTAAACACACCACCAGCACTTCCCTGCTTTTAGCTCCTTTTGAACCTTTCCTTTTCCCACGGCACATCCGTGCTTTCAGAGCAGGAGGTAAACAAGTGAACTAACCCTCATGGATCAGCTTAGTCTCACAGGGAATTCCACTCCCAGAGCTCAGGCACACATATCCCCCAGTGCTGTGAGGGGAAAAAAGTTTATTTAGAAACCACTGATCCCTCCACAGGGTCACACATGAAACTCTTCCCTACTTCTTGCCTTCCAAACCCAAGTCCTAGGGGAATGACTCCTCTTCCAGCAGCCTGAGGAGGCCGTGGCTCCATACCTGCCCTCGCTTGGGAGCGTGCATGTAGACTCCCAGGTAGAGGCCCAGGGCCTGGGAGAAGGCCAGGCGCAGGCGGTGCCCGGTGCCGGCCGCCAGCCGCAGGTCCCGGCTGACCGGCATGAACTCCAGCAGATCCGCCACCATCAGGCACATCTGATCCTGCAACGACACCAGTACCAGGACAGCAGCTTAGGAAACACTCTGCACTGGGGAACTGCTCCTCTCCTTCCCCTTCCAGACAGCATCTGCCCAGAAATTCCCACAACAATGTCAGTTAAGGCTCCATAATTACCTGAACCACTCCTTGGCTTCTCCCAGCTCACCTGGGCCCCCTTCCCACGGGCTGCCAGAGCCCAGGCATGTAGGATAAAGCTTCCCCTCCCTCCCACAGCACATTCCAGTGCCACTGAGCCGTGAAAGCACCGTGCTGCTCCATTAGCTCTGGCACTCAATATCTGGAGCAAGAGGCTTTTATTAACTTCCTATTGACAAAGACACTTTCATTACTGCTGAAAGCAGGAGAAAATCCATTTGGGATGGCTCCTTGGGGCTCAAAGCGCTCCTGCCTGCACTCCCAAATGCTCCAGTAGGTCTGGAAACAACCCTTATCCCTGTGTATGGTGCAGCTGAGAGGCCACACATACATTGCATGAGGACACACAGAGTATCACCATACAACATCAGAAGGTTTCAGCCCTCCCAGAGTATCACCACACCACTTCAGAAGGCTCCAGGGCTCTGTCCATACAAAGCAACACTATCTCACCTCAGAAGGCTGCAAGCTCTGCCCTGCTTATCCTTCAGCCCAGCCTTTCATACCCCTCATACAAAAGTATCTCTTTTGTGTGCCCTCTGCTCCCTTTGGGGCTGGTCAGTAACACCTCAGCTCCCCATGGCTCGTTCCCTTCAGCACTGCTCAGCTGCTCTGCACAGCTGCACCCACTGGGGGTGAGCTCAGCCCCAGCCCCACTCCCCATCCCCACACACGGTGTGTCTACAATTCCCCCCCTTTTTTTCTCTTTTAAATAAATGCTATGTCTACTATTTCTCTACAGGGCCCTTGCAGAAGAAATAGTAAACATGGTACAAGTATCTCTTTTGTAGGTTCCACCAATTCTAGAATGCACCCCTGTACTGACCTTGATTCATTCTCTAACCCTGCATATCATTAAAAATCTTTATACTTACATTTCTAGAATATTTACAACATCAACAGCAACACATAAGAATAAGCCAAAGGCCAAACACCAGGATATCAGCAAAATCAACAGCTATACAATTCCCCCAATAGCAATACAACTTTTAACAATATCAATAATTAAACAGCTATATAATTCCAAGTGATAATCCTTTTACAATTGTTAGTAACAGTGAGATCAGTATAGAATGGATAAAATGCAAGCACAACTCTTTGTCTGCATAAAATGTAAATATGTTTACAAAACTAGATCTAATGTGGATAATATGCAAAGGCAACCAGTCATTAAAAAAAAACAAACATAAGAACAAATTCCAAGACAGAACATTGCCTAAGCTGCAAACAAAGCACAGCAAAATAGGAAACACTGGGAAAAGTTGAGCACAAGTTACCAGGTTGGTTAAGGGCCCTGTCATTTCCACAGCTGGGCTCCCTCATGCCATTTCCATTTCCCCAAACAAGGATGATTATTCACACACAGGATATGGAATCACTCCATCCAGGCACCATGTTCTGAATTTCTCCCTCTGGGAAGCCTGCTGGTAGCAGTGCTTGCAAAAAAGACAACAGGATCCCCTGAGCCACAGTAAGGGCTCGACTGGCTGGATGACTGTGGCTGGGTATTGCTCTTTTCCACAGTATTCCTAGCCAGGGAGCAGCTCCTTCCCAGTGCGCACCCTGGGATTCCAGTGTCCCCTCCACACACTGTACTCTGAGGTTAGGAGTACTTGGGTCTTTCAAACATCCCAGTTTACAGCAGAATTCAGTAGAGTCACCTGATGTGGAGTACAGCTTGGTTTATTCAATCATTGTTTCTGCCCATTTCTTCTTCTGATGCCATACAGGCCACCAGGCAAACTGGGGGGCTTGTCCACTGCCCACTAAGACAGTTGATTGCTGGAAATCTTTTCAAGATGTAGAAATTTGGGCATTTGTCTTCCACAGTGTCATCTTGTTGATATTCTTGCAAGGGGAAGACAAGAAGCTCTCCACTTTGAATAGCTGGAGGTGTTCCACATCTCCCAGCTTGTCCTTTGCATGTTGGCAGCTCTGTCCAGGTCCCATAGTCTTTTCCCAACTTCTTTCCAAACACTGAACACGGTACTTGCAACAGTCCTAAAATCTCCTGACTTTGCCCACAGCAAAACACTACAAAGGGCACAGCCAGTAGTCTCAATGCCTTCTTTTCCATGTGGATAAAACACTCTGTTTTTCACTTGGTAAGTTATTTCCCATTATGTCCCCAGCAGCTCAGCCATACCCCAGGTGTCAAAATCACTGTGGTCTGGTCCAGGCAGCTTCTCCCACTGCTCTCAGCACCAGGCTGGGCTCTGTCTCCAGCTGTACCTCACCCTACAGCCCAATCCCAAATCACATCAGGGTCACCATATGTCACAGCATACACCACAGCACAGGCTGCAGCTGAGAGGGCCACTACACAGAGGATCACCACACAATATCAGAAGGCTTCAACCCACCCAGAGTAACACCACACAATATCAGAAGGCTCCAGGGCTCTGCCCATACAGAGCAACACCATCTCACCTCAGAAGGCTGCAGGCTCTGCCCTGCTTGTCCTTCAGCCCAGCCTTTCATACCCCTCATGCCCATGCCCTGCAGCTGTGTGCCCTCTGCTCCCTTTGGGGCTGGTCAGTAACACCTCAGCTCCCCATGGCTCGTTCCCTTCAGCACTGCTCAGCTGCTCTGCACAGCTGCACCCACTGGGGGTGAGCTCAGCCCCAGCCCCACTCCCCATCCCCACACACGGTGTGCCCACAGGAACGAGGCTGGGCAGGAAAGCCCTGGCTTCACAGACACTGCTCCAAACACACACCACGACTGCTCTCACATGTTGTCCCAAACCCCAGTGTGGAGAAGCCACAGTCACAATTTAAAGGGAGACAGATCCATGCCAAGCACTCACCTGTGATTCCTTGGGCTTCATTTTGCTCCCCCACCCCAGGCTGTGCTCACCTTGTAGGACCACATCCGGAGCTTGTGGTCCTGGCAGAGGGCGAACAGGAAGGCATCGTGATCCAGGCAGTGCACGGAGAGGCTCACGGGCACATCCGAGGGGCCGCCATCACCCCTGGAAAACACGGGCTTACATCAGCACCTTCAGAGAAAATTCTCCATCCCTGGAGCGTCCAAAACCAGCCTGGACACTGGTCTAGTGGAAGTGTCCCTGGCCTAGGTAGGGGGTGGGGCTGGATGAGCTTTAAGGCCCATTCCAACTCAAACCATTCCAGAATTTCACGATTCTAAAATCATGGCAGGTGCACAGATCCAAGGCAGTGGGGTTCCTCCACTGTGCTTAAATCCAAATAAACCAGTAGGTGAGATCAGGAGAAGGGAATGTTTCAGCACCCTCAGAGCAGAGGATCCCACCACACCAGTGACACCCAGTTCTTCGCTTGCTTTGGTGGAACTGAAGCACATTCCCAATTCCCCATCCTAGCCTGGTACTAGCAAAACACAGGTGAAAGATCCAGAGGGGAAAAAGGATCCAAGCAGCCCCCAGCACAGATCCTGCCAGCCCATGACAAGGATGCAAGAAGCCAGGAGCAAGGATCCTGACAGCTCCAAATGATGCCTTAAGTTTTAGCTTTCATATTTTCCAGATTCCATACTGCATCAGTATATAACTCTGAACTTTATATGAAGCATTAGCAAGTTCTCTTCCCAGTTTAGTCAGACAAAACAATCCCTTTCCAGCCTGAGGACCAAGGACACCACTGCAGCTTCAGGCCCAAAAAGTGTAAACAGCAGCAAACTGAGGAGAGCAATCTGGAAGGATCCATCCTGCCAAATCCCAGGCTACACTTCCCAATGCTCAGTCACTCAGGGCTTCAATGGACTCACTCCCAAGAAAAAGGCCCTGGGATTCAGCTGTGCCCTCTAAGCCACCCTAACAATCCCAACGAGCATCCGTGTGATCCCCACGTAACCTCTGCTGGTCAGGAACACGCCTGGCTCCTCAGCACCAGGGCAGAGTAATCCCTAATCCCTGCTGGCTCTGAGCCACATCCTGGGCAAATCCTGGGAGGCCAATTACTGGAGAACATATCCACAGACACATGGAACAGCAGCACCCTGCTAATCCAGCATTCCACTCCCAGCTTCCGTACTCTGAGAGCTCCTGTGACCCTTTTTTGGGTGGAGTATTTATAGGTGCCTGTGTGACTCAAGCTAAAAATTCCAGGTGAGGGGATCCAAAAGCCCAAATCAGCTCAGTTTGTCCATCTCCAGGCACTCACCTGATGGCAGTTGGCATCCAGCCCGTGAGGAAACGCTGCACCACCGAGCTCTGCTTCAACTCCACGACAGAAACACTTCCTGCAAAGACAAAAAAGAAAATTAAAAATGAAGATTAAGTAAAATTCCAAGACAGGAAAGGGGCTGTGGTGCCCAATCCTTACCAGGAGCATCGGGAGGAGGCAGCTTAAGGACAAAGATCCCTCCTGAGGCAGAGGGAAGGGCGAAGAGAGCCTCCCCCTCACTGCTCAGCCAGGCTGCAGAGGCCACGGAGTTGGGAGCCAGCCCTGGCACGCTGGGAATCACGTAGTAATTGGAGGGATCCCTGATGTGGATTTTGCTGATATCTGTAAACACGGACTGCACTTGGCTCTCTGTGATCAGCTCCTGTGGGGAAACAGGAGAAAACAGCCTCAGGTTGTGCCACAGGAGGTTTAGGGTGGATACCAGGGAGAATTCCTTCATGGAAGGGGTTATCAGGCACTGGAACAGGCTCCAGTGGTGGAATTCCCATCCCATGTGGATGTGGTGCTTGGGGACATGGGTGGCCTTGGCAGTGCTGGACTCCATGATCCTACAGGATTCCATAAAACATCAAATCCTGAGCACACATACCTAAGGCACAGGAAAAAAAAAAAAAAAAAACAAAACAGACATCGATGGAATGGCAACTGTCTCCTTGATAAAAAGCATTTTTCCAGTAAAAAATCTCTGGCACAGCTCAGAGAAAACTGCTGGTGACACATCCCAGGAAGAGCAGCTCTGCCACAGCACAGGATCATCCCTTGGGAAAGCTCTCTGGAGCTCTAAAAGCAGGAGGGAAGCTCTCCAAGAGAAGAGAGGATCCTGGTAAGAAGGAGGGAGAATCAAGGAATCCTACAATGGTTTCAGTCAGAAGAGACCTTAAAAACCATCCAGTCCCAACCCACACCCATGGAAAGATGCTAAATGTGATATAAACCCTGCCTAGGATCCATCTGCCACACGAAATACAGATTCCCAGACAAAAACAGCCTGCAGCCTTCTCAGCTGAGGGGAAAAAAGACAATGCAGCCAGAAAGGGCTCTGGAAACTCTGGAAAAGCCGAGGCTCATTCTCAACAGCAGCTCAACTCCAGTGTCACGGCACAGGCTGGACACCCAGCCAATTCCTGAGCAAAACACGGCAAAATCCCCCAAACCTCCGATGTATTTTGGGTCTCCCAGCCCCTCCCGCGGCGGCACTGCCGGCACTCACGCTGCGGTAGAGGCGGGCGGGGTGCGGGAGCAGCAGGCGGTGCACGGTCTGCGCCGTGAGCAGCAGCACCACCAGGTGACTCTGCACCTCGCACAGGTGGATGCCGCCGGGCAGCAGCGGGCAGCCCTGGATCCGCAGCCGCACGGCGTTGTTCAGCAGGTTCACGTCCAGGGACTCCTCCACCAGCTCCGCCGTGTCCCCCGACGTGCTCCTGCGGGAACAGAGGGGCACGCCTGAGCATGAGGAGGGTCGGAGAGGGGAGAGATGAGGCGGATCCGAGGGACGGGAGGGTTTCAGAAGGGCGAGGTGTGGGTGAGGAGGGTCCAAGCGAGGCCAGGCGGGCGGGGGCGTGCACTCACCATCGCACCCAGCGGTTCCTGGTGGCGGCCCCGAGCTGCGCGCTCTCCTGGTAGCAGAAGCCGCCGGCGCTGTCGCTGTAGCGGCCGGCGGGGAGCGGGGCGACGCCGGGGGGCACGAAGATCAGCTCCTGAGGGGATCGCGGCGGGGCCCGGCCGGCCGCGCTCAGCTCCAGGCAGCTCCGCGCCGCCAGAGCCGCCGCCATCTTGGGCCGCTGCCTTCCCGCCTCGGCCGCGCGGGGCGCGACGGGAAGGGGAAGGCGCGGGCACCCCCTGGCGGGCGGGAGGACGGGGGCAATAGGGGGCGGGGCGCCCCCTAGCGGGCGGGAGGACAGGGGGCAAGAGGGAGAGGGAGGGAGGAGAGGGGAGGGCTGGGGGCGGGAGAGGGTCGGGGGAGAGGGATCTGGCATGGAGACCTGGGAAGGGGACTATGGGGAGGGTACTATGGTGAGAAGGTGTGGGGAGGGGCTACGGGGAGAGGGGATATGGGGAGAAGGTAAAGGGGGATTTGGGGAAGGGGTTTGAGGAGGATCTATGAAATTTGGGGCAGGAGGTCTGGCTTAGTGGGGGGCATGTGTCCTCAGCAGGACCCACCCTGGCGGCTCCCAACACCCACCTGTGCCCACACCACAGCCGCTTTCCCGGCCGTGCCCAGCACACCGCACCCCGCCACTGGCAGAGCACACGCTCCCACACCGGTGAGGGCAGCGGGGACGCCACCGTCCCACGGGTGCCACACGTCCCCCCACAACAGCAGCCAGTGCCAGCGCCAGCGCCGGGCCTGGCCGGGCTCCCGCTGCGCTGGGAACAATCCGGCCTTTGAGCGCACCCAGTGCCGGCGCGCCCGGCTGTAGAATGGGCCCATTCTGGTGGCAGGTGCCGTGAGGGGCCGGGGGCTCCAGCTGGCCCCCGGCTTTACTGGGGGGGTGAAGCCCCCCGTGGAGCTGGCACACAGCTGGATTTGGGGACTCAAGCGTCACGGCAGTGCCAGGGCCGTGCACAGTCATGGATGGGCTGAGGCGGGATGGAGGGGCGCTGGGACCAGGCCGCACCCGCGGCACCCATCCCGCCCTGACACCTGCATCCGCCCCGTGCCTGGGGACAAGGGGTGTCTGCGTCCCTGTCTGTGTCCCTCGGGCAGGAATGGGGGTGTCCGTGCTGGGACCCCTTCGGGTGCTCGTGTCCCCCGGGAAGGGACCCCACGGGTGACCCGATGGCTGCGGGCTCCCGTCCGCCATGCTCGGTGCACCCCGGGACAGGACCGGGACTGTCCCGGGACCGTACCAGGACAGTACCGGGACCACACCTGGACTGTGCCGGGACCGTGTCAGGACTGTACCAAGACTGTACCGGAACCACGCCTGCACCGGACCGGGACCGGGACAGTACCGGACCGTGCCGCGGTCACGCCCGGGTTCGCTGCGCCGCTGTCCCGCTCCCACTCCCGGGACTCCCCGCTCCCATTCCCGGGAGTCCCCGTTCCCGTTCCCGTTGCCGGGCGGGGCGGCCGCTGTCCCCGCCCCGGGGCGCTCCCGCCGCTTCCTGCGGGCACGGCCGGGACGGGGCGGGCCGGGACGGGTCGGGGCGGCGGCGGTAGCGGAGCGCGGTGAGTCCGGTCCCGGCGGGAACGGGGCACGGCCGTGGGGTCAGCGGGAGGGGAGCCGGGGGTCCCCGCCCGGCGGGGGCCGTCCCGAGGGTCCCCGGCAGCGGGGGTCTCCCGCTGGGGCAGGATCCGGGGGTCCCGGTGCTACAGGAGCTGTTGCATCCCGGTGAAGCGGGAGCCGAGGGGCCCGGTGGAAAGGGAGTTGTTGCATCCCAGCGGAGTGGGATTCCTGGGTTCCGGTGGGGCGGGAGCCGGTGCATTCCCGCGCGGCAGGATCTGTGGGTCCTGTTGGGACACGAGCCGTTGCATCCCGGTGGAGCAGGATCCACGGGCCCTGGTTAGGCAGGATTCGTGAGTCCCGGGATGCCCGGAGTGAGGCGGGAGGTGGGGGCCCCCACGGAGTGGGAGTTGGGGATACCGGGGTCCCCGCGGGGCAGCGGACAGCAGGACCTTGGGGTGCTGGCAGAGCCCCGGGACAGGCACCCAGAGAGATTTGGGCTGTCCTCAAGCCGAGCCGGGGGTGCAGGACAGGCTGTGGCATGTGGGGTGACCCTGGACAGGGGTCCCCGCGGGAGGTGGGGGTGTCCTGCGCCCCTCCTTCGGGATTAGGCGGCGCGACGCCACGGGCGCCGGGCACTAAGAGGCTTTGCCAGCCCGGCGGGTCGGTGCCGCCTTGTCCCGGGAATGCCGTGACACGGGGACCCCCGTGGTGCCGAGCCCCCCGAGTCCCCGCGGGCGGCAGCGCCGGCGCCCAGCCCGCGCCGTGCCCGCCGGGCAGCGCCGGTGCCAGCCGGGGCCGGGAGCGGCGGCCGCGGCAGCTGCGCCCGAGCCGGCGGCGACCTCCCCGCTCCCGAGGCCGCTGGGATTCTGGAAAATGCCTGGAAATGGTGAACCGCCTGCCCTTATATGGCTCCGGCGGGCTGGCGCGCCGCGGCCCCTCTCCCGGCGTGCCGTGCCGTGCCGGGATCCTGGGAAAACGCCGTGGGCTGTGCCTCGCGCCCCAACTCCCGCGCTGGAATGTGCAACGGGGCCGGCGATCCCACGGTGCGGAGAAAATCCCACCTCCCTCCCGCCGGCCCGGCGCCCCCAACCCGGCGCCTGCCTCAGTTTCCCCCACCGGGGAGTTTTGGGGACCCAGCAGAGCCCCCCGCTCGGCGCTCCAGGGGGATCGCCCGTCCTCTGTGGCAGGGTTGGGGACGGCCGGGGGCGTGAAGGTCACAGCTAATCCCAGCCGGAGCAGGCGGGAGCGGGAGGGCCCCGGGCGGCCGCGTGCCCACCGAGGCGATACCGGGGGGGTAAGAGGATCAACCCCCCCCGGTCGATCGCCGGGGCGGGATGACGGCGGCCCACGGGCCCAGGAGAGTGGCCGCGGTCCCGGTGACGTGAGAGCGGCGCCGTAATCCCGCTGTTGTGAGAGGATTAGGATGGCCGGGGGTGGCCTTCGGGGGCGAGCTGCGGGAGCCACAAATCCCCGCCCGGGTGTTAGGTGGGGGAGCCCCTGTGGGGACCCCCTGTGCCACCTGGGGGTCTTCTCTTGTCCCCCGGCAGGGTGGGATAGGGGTTGGACACTGCCCGGAGGGATGCCCGGGGTCTGCTGTCTCTGGTGTCACCGGCTGGGTGCCCCCCGGGGTCGAGGTGACCCTGGGACCGGGTGCCCCATGCCTGCAGGGGTGAGGAATTTGGGGGCTGGAGGAGCTGCTCCCACAGTCACCTGGATCCGGCATGCCCGGGAGGTGCCCCCTGGCACGGCTGGATGTGCCAGCACCCGGGGTTCCGGGCTGTGGCACCACTGGGGACATGGGCCCAAACCCCACCGCGGTGGCGTTTTGGGGGGCTCCTGGCGTGCTCGGGGAAGCTCCGGGGAGGGCGGTGGCTGGATGGCGGCCACGCGGCACGGCGGGTGTGGGGAAGCGGCGGCGGGAACCGGCCTGACCGGTTCGGTGCCGGCACCGGGGGTGCCGGGGGGCTCGGGCGGCCACGCCGCCGGCGCAGCACGTGGCCCAGCTCAAGGTCACTGTCCCCAGGGCCGCCCGCCGCGGTGACCGGGCTCAGCGGCCTCGACACTCCCACACGCTTTGCCGCTGGCCGCTGTTTTCTGGCTGTCCCAGCCGTGTTTGTGGCACTGAGCGGTTTCGGTGGCACGGGAGGAGCCCGGTGGCACCGGTGGTCCGGAAGGGCGAGCCGGCGCTGAGCTCACCTGGAAGGTGTCCCGCGGGCGCGGCGCTGACGCACGGCCCCGGTGGGTGGGGGCAGAGGCGCTCGTCCCACCCGGTCCCAGCGCGGTCCCCGGGTATGAGGAGCGGCTGGACTCCCAGATCTCAGCATTGGTGGGCTGTGCAGAGATCCTCCGTTGTGCTGTACCCAGGGATTTTTGGGATTCTAGCACCCCTTGGCATAGAGAGTTTGGCCATCAGGACTCTTCATGGGGGTGAACTCCCTTGGTGCCACATGCCACCCATATCTGGGGGCTCTCTGCACCCCCTAACCCACCATTCTCCCCCCAGAGCCGCCCTGAGCCCCACTGCTGCCGGGGGATGCCGGGATGCCGGTGCCCGCGTGCCCGCAGCGCCCTGCCCTGAGCGCGGAGCCCGGCTGTGCCATGGAGGATCCGCCCGGCACCGGGACCGAGGCGTGGGCCGAGGGGCTCCATAACGCCAACAACAACGCGTCCCCGGGGGGGTGGCCGGGTGCCCGCGGTGGGCACCCCCTGGCAGCTTTCGGGGGTCCCGGGGCCAAGCCCAGCTACCTGGACCGCGTGGTGCAGGAGATCGTGGAGTCTGAGCGCACCTACGCCCGTGACCTGCGCAGCATCGTGGAGGTGGGTGCCGGGGGGCACACGGGGGCACACCCCTCAGACTCAGTGTGGGGTCTAGGGGTGCAGTGGTGCCACCGTGGGTGCCCGGCAGGGTTACCTGGGCAAGATCATCGACGCGGAGGAGCCGGTGCTGCGACCGGAGCAGGTCAGCGCGCTCTTCGGCAACATCGAGGACATCTACGAGCTCAGCAGGTGGGGGAGCAGGTGCCACTGGGAGGTGACAGGGTTGTGACCCTGTCCCGTGGGTGTGTGGGGACTGTGGTCACCCTGCCCTCTTTGTGCCCCCCAGCACCCTCCTGCAAAACCTGGAGAGCTGCGCCAATGACCCCGTGGCTGTGGCCGTGTGCTTCGTCACCCGGGTAAGGGCGAGCAAAGTGGGGGGCACCGGGAGCCTTGTGGGGACACCACGGGGGACACGCGGTCATACCAGGCTCTCACTGTGTTCCCCTTTCCTGCAGAGCCAGGAATTTGCCATCTACACCCAGTACTGCAACAACTACCCCAGGTGGGTTGGGTGCCCAGCCGGGTGAGCAGGGAGGCGGGCAGGGGGCACACGGGTGGGCAGGGGTCTGAGCCCCTCCCTGCCCGCAGCTCGGTGGCGGCGCTGACCGAGTGCATGAGGAGCAAGGTCCAGGCACGGTTCCTGCGGGAATGCCAGGAGCGCCTGCGCCACGCGCTGCCCCTCGGGGCCTACCTGCTTAAGCCTGTCCAGAGGATCCTCAAGTACCACCTGCTGCTCCAGGTGAGCGCCTGGTGCCCAGCATGGCACGGTGTGGGCACGGGGTGGCACAGCGACACGGCTTGGGTGCCTGGAGCGGTCCAGGCACCTGGCACGGCACATTCCCATGTCCTGATGCCACATGCCATGCCCAGGAGATCGCCAGGCACTTTGAGCACAAGGCAGGGGACGACTACGAGCTGGTGCTGGAGGCCATCGACACCATGACCTGCGTGGCCTGGTACATCAATGACATGAAGCGCAAGCACGAGCACGCCATCCGCCAGCAGGTGGGCACCGGGGGCACACCAGGGAGACACCACAGGGGCAGTGGGTGGCACCAGATGACATGAGGTGGGCCCTGTGGCAGGCGTGCTGACGCCCCTGTGTCTGTGCAGGAGATCCAGTCACTGCTGCTGGGCTGGAAGGGGCCGGACCTGACGAGCTACGGGGAGCTGGTGCTGGAGGGCACATTTCGGGCACAGCGGGTGCGCCACGACCGTGCCCTCTTCCTCTTCGACAAGGCCCTGCTGATCACCAAGCGCCGTGGTGACCACTATGTCTACAAGAGCCACATCCCGGTGCGGGATAGGGACAGGAGGCTGTGAGGGTGACAGGGGTGGGGAGCCCAGCGGGTGCCAGGCACTCCTGTGGATGCCCGGGATGGAGGGACAGGGTGGGTGCCAGGAACCCCAGTGAGTGCTGGGAATGGGGGAGCCCAATGAGTGCCAGGGACCCCAGTGGGTGCTGGGGTGGGAAGTTCCAGGGATGCTGACGCCTCTCCTGACAGTGCTCCTCGCTGATGCTGATTGAGAGCACGCGGGACTCGCTCTGCTTCAGCCTGGCACACTACAAGCATGGCAAGCAGCAGCACAGCCTGCAGGTAGGGGGGCATGGGGTGAGGGGCACCCTGGGGACAACCCGGAACCCCCTGTCCGACCCCACTGCCCTCCCCGCGCCCCTCAGGCCAAGAGCGTGGAGGAGAAGCGTGTGTGGACTCACCACATCAAGCGGCTCATCCTGGAGAACCACCACGCCACCATCCCCCAAAAGGTGAGATGGTGGGGTGGGCACCTCAGTGACACCAGGGACCCCCCAGCACAGCAAGGGGGGCAGCTGTACCCCACCTTTGCCCCATTTCTCTCCATCCTCCCTCCACCCAGGCTAAGGAAGCCATCCTGGAGATGGACCTGTTCTGTAAGTGCCACCAGTGCCCTATCATTCCCTATCTGCCCTACTCTGTCCCCTCCATTTTCCCCGGTGTCACTCCCTGTCCCCACAGACCCCCCACGCCTGCCCCGCTGCAGCCCTGAGCGCCTGAAGAAGAGCTGGTCCTGCCAGCCCCTGGGTGACGCTGCCACCGAGCCACTCCAGGGACGCCGGCAGTCTGGTGAGAGCGCGTGTCACCAGTGTCACATGTGTCCCCACCATGCTACCCCTCCGTCACCCCATCACCAGGGCCCAGCTGTGGCTGGGTGACACCAAAGCCCGTAGGGAGGGTGCTGATGGTGCCTCATCGCTGTTCCCACAGAGCCCTTCCAGCACCAGGGGCACATGGAGACGCTGCTGGAGCGGCTGCAGGGACACGGGGGGCGCAGGCAGGCGGGTGCGGACAGCGGACGGGATCAGGGGGCTCGGGGTGCTGATGAGCTGGGGGACATGGGGGTGATGCCACTGTCACCTCCCCTCCCCCCAGAGCCCGCCAAGCACAACCTGTGGCACCTGGGCGAGCAAGGTGAGCTGGCAGGACCGTGGCACCGGGTGGCTGGGGGCCATGGGGGGAATTTAGGGGGATTTTGGCTCCACTAATCTCTGCTTTTCTCTGTCCTGGCTGGCAGGGCTGAAGGTAAGGCCGGGTGTGGTGGGTTGGGGCGCCCAGTCCCTCCAGCCTTGGCACGGGGTGCTGAGCCCGGCGCTCACCCCCACACAGAACACGGGCAGCGACGGGGCGCTCCTGCAAGTTGGGGAGCCACACCAGCACCCCAGAGCCTGGGCAGCGGTTGAGGGCATGGTGGCGGAGGAAGAGGAGGAGGAGGAAGAGGAGGCTTTGGGCAAGGACTGCCAGGAGGAGCTGCCAGGGTCCAGGGATCTGCTGTTGGAGCCCCAGGAGGAGCAGGTACCTACACCAGCCCTTCAAACCCCAAGAGGGCATGCAGAGCACCCCAAATCGCTTCTGGGGCACTCCCACATCACTCCTGGGGTACCCCGCCTCACTACCAGGACATCCCACACCACGCCAGGTGGTGTGATGTTGTCCCGTGTTGCTCTCAGTGCCCCCTCCCTGGGCCCCATGGCTTGGCTGGGATTTAACCTGCTCGGAGCACCTGGGTGCTCCCCCAGCTCATGACTCCCCACATTTGTCTTGCCCAGGCTGGGGAACACCCGTGGCTGCTGGAGGGACCCAAGCGGCCGAGCAGCTGGGGGCCAGGGAGCTGTGAGAAGGTCAGTGTGACCCCCCGGGCCCCAGCCGGGAGTGCCCAGGGACCCAGCACCCACAGCCCCAACAGCAGTGCTGGGGAGCACCCCAAGGTCCCCAGATCCCCATCCCTGGTGGGGACCCTGGCACTGCCCAGCGGGGACAGGGAACCGGAGCACGCTGCGGAGGATTTGCAGGTGCTGAGCAGCGAGGAAGAGGAGGAGGAGGAGGGGGAAGGAGCCGCCAGCATCCTGCCACCCTCCGTGCTGGACCAGGCCAGCGTCATCGCCGAGCGGTTCGGCGGCGGCGGCAGCTTGTCCCGAAGGAGCAGCCTGGCACTGGAGGGGACCCTGGGACGCACCCCCAGCCATGGTGGCAGCACCCTCAGCCTGGATGGGGGCCCCCCGCTCGAATCCACGGAGCCCGGGGAGTCCCCCAGTGCCATCCCCTCGCCCGAGCCCCTCATCAGAGCCCGCCGGGAATCGCTGCTCTCCAACCGGGACCGCCTGCTCCTCGACAAGATCAAGAGCTACTATGGCCACGCCGAGCACCGCGATGCCGGTTTCGGGGTGCGCCGCCGCGAGAGCCTCTCCTTCATCCCCAAGGGGCTGGTGCGGAGCTCCGTGTGCCGCCTCAATGGGCTCCCTCGGCCCCCCGAGAGCCCTGAGCCCCCCACCCAGCCCGAGGCACCGGAGCCGTGCCAGGAGAACGGGGCGCAGCCCCCCGAGCCGCTGCTCATCGTGGAGGAGGATGATGTGGGCACTGCGGTGTCACCCCCAGGGCCACCCCCGCAGCTGCTGCTGACACCCCCTCATCTGGGCACCAAGGTGTACCAGCTGGCCCGGCAGTACAGCCTCCGCATCAAGAGCCGCCGCGCCGGCACCCGCCGTCCCCCGCTGCCGCCGCAGGAGGACGGGGACCCCCCGCCCAGCACCCCTTCGCTGGCTGTGCCGCAGGACGAGGTGCTGGTGGCGTCCCCGTCCCCGCGTGACCCCCGCAGCCCCTCAAGCCCCGTGGGCACCGAACCCTTCGCCTGGCCCGACGTGCGGGAGCTTCGTGCCCGTTTCGGGGCCCCGCGGCCGCCGCCGGTGAGCCGCAGCCGCTCGGCGCCCGAGGGTCCCGGCCGCGGTGGGCGCCCGGCCGGGAAGGAGCGGGGCAGCGGCCGCAGCCGCAGCGCTGAGGCCAACGGGGGCTCCAGCACCCCGAGCCCGGCTCCAGCGCGGTACAGCAGTGACGGGGCGCTGTGGGTGGCGGCCGAAGCCCCTCTGGGCCAGGGGCAGCGGGTGCTGGTGCTGGAGCGGCTGCCGGAGCCCCCGGCCTACGTGCAGATCCGCTCGCCCACCACGCGGGAGAAGATCTGCCTGAAGGCGGTGGTGGAGCGCTGCAAAGCCTACCAGGCGTCCGAGGAGTACCGGCGGCGCTGCCCCGAGACCCCCGGCAGCCCCGAGCCGCTGCGCCACGGCCTCGTCAGGGACCTGCGGCAGAAGTTTCAGACCCTCGACGCTGCCAGCTAGGGGCTGGAGCGGGGAGAACGGGTGTCCTGGGGACTCCAAGGGAAGGAGCATCCCGTGGACCCCCAACCTGCCTGGGAGAAGGGGCACCACATGGACCTCAAGTCTAGTTGGAGGAAGGGTCACCCCATGCATCCTCAACCTGCCTGGGAGAAGGGGAACCAAATGGATCTCCAACTTACCTGGAAGAAGGGGCACCCCATGGCCCCCCAGCTGTTTGCAAAAAGGAACCCTTTGGGTACTTCCAATCTGCCCAGGAAAAGGGGCAGCCCCGTGGACCCTCAGCCCTCTTGGAAGAAGGAGCACCCCATGGACACCCAGCTTGTCCAGGAGAAGGGGCACCCCATGGACCCCGATGTACCTGGAAGAAGGGGCACCCCATGGCCCCCCAGCCTACAGGAAAAGGGGTACCCCATGGACTCCCCCAACCCACCTGGCAGAAGGAGACCCCTGAGGACTCCCATCCTGTTCTGGACAAGGGACACCTCTGGTTCTCTCTGCCCACAGGACCTTGGGAACCCCATGAACCTCCCACTACAAGTACCAGCGGCCCCCCATGCTCCGCAGGCACCCAGCACTGCACCCCACTTGCTTTCACATCTTTATTAGAAAAAAAACCCCAAACTGAACCCAAAGTTCCTCTGTGGTCGCCCTCCCCCCCAGGGTGTCTCGGCCCAGCTGCGGGGTGCAGGGGGCCCCCCCACCCCGGCTGGGGGGGGGCACGGGATGGGGGGTGCCAGAGAGGGGCCCCCATGGGCTGACGCTCTTTGGTTGGTGCCCGCGGGGGCCAGGGGGTCCCCCCTCTGCACCCACGCGCTGCAGGAGGGGGTTATGGCTTTGGGGGGCACCCACGCGCCCCCCGTGCGGGTGCTGGGGGGTCCATGCACACCTGTGGGGCGCACACCTGTGCCGTGCGTGCGGAGGGGGGCCGGGGGTGCACCTGCATGCGGGGACACACGTGTGCAGACGTGTGCGTGCAGGGACACGTATGGGCACGGGGGGCACACGCCTGGGGGGCGCCTGCGGCCGCCTCCGCACAGGGGTGTGCCTGAAGCGTGTAAATGTATGTATATATATAAATACAAATATATATATATATACACTGTGCACACGGACACGTGTGCTCGTGGCGGGGGGGCTCGGGGGCTCCTGCCCACGCGTGACCCCCGCGTGCCCCTCTAGACCTGGTGGCACCTGTGCAGGTACCGCACACGCGTCTCCTTACGCACGCGTGGCCCCGCTGGTGTGATGTGGGGTGTCATCCCCCCCACCCCCGCCATCCAGGGGGGTTATTTCTTTTTTGGGAAGAAGCTGAAGCGTTTCTCCTTGTCCTTGCGGGGCAGGGGGGCTTCAGGGGGGGCGGGGGGTATGGGCAGGGGGAGGCTCTGCACCTTCCCGCGGCTGCCCCGACACTCCGTGATGGCCGCGCTCAGCCCCTGCAGCCAGGCCTGCAGCTCCTCCTGCGGGCACGGGTGGGGTCAGGGGGGCTTCCCTGGCCCCCCAACAGAATCCCAGCCAACCCCAGGGCCCCCCAAATGATGCTAGTTGCTCCAAGTTTTCCACAGGCACCCATGTCCCCTCAGGCACTGCCAGCCCCTCACTGTCCTCATGGCACCCCTGGCCATCTCCTGCCCCTCTGAGCATTGCTGGCCACTGCTGACTACATCCCCTGGCCATCCCTGTGTACCCCGGTCACTGCTGGCCACCACCACGTCCCCTGGACAACTACAGCCACCCCATATACCCCTGGGCACCACTGGTGTCCCCCTGGGAAAATCCAGCCACCCTGTGTCCCTCTCTGACCACCCCTGTCCCCTTGGGCACTGCTGACCACCACCACATCCCCCAGCCACCCTGAGTTCCACTAGCCACCCCGTGTCCCCTGTCCCCCCAGGCCACCCCTCACCTCATCCTTGCCATGGAAAAGCCACTCGCTGCCATTGCTGAGCCTAGGGACAGAGCAGAGACACCAGTGCCACGCATGCCCACTGTGCCACCCCACAAGGCGCCACGCCCTCACCTGAGCTTGAAGACATGTTTCTTCTTCTTGTAGCCCGCGGGCACCTCGCAGCGGGCATCCCACAGCCCCAGGGGCTCCTCGCCCTGGCACGGCAGCCCCAGCGCGCGGCTCTTGGCGTCCTTGAAGAAGGCGAGCTGGCCGCCCCGCAGGACGCAGTACCGCGTGCTCCACGACCTGCGCCAGCACCGTGTCACCCTGGGGACACCGCCCCGCCGGGGACACCGCGCTCGCCGCCACCGCTGCCGTGCCTACCGGTTGGACGCGCGCTTGGTGGCCGCCTCCAGGTCGTGCTTGCGGCCGAGGTAGCCCTCCAGCTGGACGCTGCTGACACGGGCGGGCAGCGTGGCCGGCTCCTCCGGCTCCTCCCGCGGTGGCCGTGGGGTCGGTGACACCGGCTCCTCGTCACCTGTCCTCGGTGCCAGCTGTTGCGAGGCAACAGCGTGGTTATGCCGCAGTGTCGCCCACCCACTGCCACTGACGGACCCGTGGCAAGGTGTTGTCCCCTCCCATGGTGGCACTGGGCACACGGGTTGCTGTCACCAGCGGGTCATGGACCTCAGTCTGGTGGCCTGGGGATGAATCACCCCCAGGTGTCCGTACCAGTGACAGTGAATGTGGGAACTGGTGACTGCTGGGAGGACCCGAGTGCGTGCCTGGATGCCAGTGACCCCACCAGTCCCGATAGGTGGGAACTGGTGTCTGCTGGGAGGATGGCTCAGCATCCCCATCCCAGATGTGATCCCCCACTGAGTGTCTGGGATCCTGCAGTGAGTCCAGCCCTGGGACCCTCCGAGCAGTGCCAGTGACCCCAGATCCAGTGTGTGGGAACTGATGGCTATTGGGAAGACCCCAGTGAGCATCTGGGACATGGTCCAGCCCTGGGTCTCAGTGTGGTGTCAATGTGGGTGCGTGTCCACGTGTCCAGCTCCAGCATGCAGGAATTGGTGGCTACTGGGAGGACCCCGGTGAGTGGCTGGGATGTGGTCCAGCCCTAGGATCCCCAGATCTCAGTGCCAGTGACCCCACAAGCTCCAGTATGTGGGAACTGGTGGGTACTGGGAAGACCCCAGCAATCAGCTGGGACCCTCAGCACAGTGCCAGTGAAGCCACCAGCTCCAGTACTCAAAAACTGGTGGCTACTGGGAGGACCCCAGTGAGAGGCTGGGACATGGGCCAGCCCTGGCAGCCCTGTCTTGGTGCCAGTGTCTCCTCAGATTTGGGGTGATGACATTGAACCAAGCTAGATGAGCAGTCCTGGGAGCCACCTCAGTGTTGTCGCCAGCCCAGGGGACATGGGGACAGTGGGAGGTCTGGCTGGGGACCGTGGCACCAGTGCCATCATCTCAAGTGGTTCCTGATGAAGGGGATGCCCATTCAGCTGGGTGCCACAGGAGGGGCTTGGCCAGGGCCCCTGTCCCCAAGGAGCCAGGAGATGCCCATGTCTCCAGGCAGGCGGTGATCTTGTCCCCAGATGTGTAGTCAGGGGTCTCGTCCCCAAGTAGGCGAATGTGATCTTGCTCCCAGGGCAGCAGGAGATGTCCCAGGTAGAGGGGACTCCTGTCCCCAAGCAGGGAAACGTGTCTGTGTTCCTGAGCAAGCAAAGACCACCCTGTCCCCAAGGAGCCAGAAGATTCCCATGTCCCCCAGAAGGGAGAGCAGGACCCTGTCCCCAAGGAGATGCCCATGTCCCTGAGCCAGCAGAAATGTTCTTGTCCCTGAGTAGGTTCCCAAGGATCCTGTCCCTATGCAGGGGAAGGTGATCTGGTCCCCAGGGATCCAGAAGATGGCCATGTTCCCGAGCAGGCTGGCAGTAAGCAGAGAGCACTCCTGTCCCCAAGCAGTTGAAAGTGGCCATGTCCCCAAGCAGGCAGAGAGGATCCTGTTCCTGAGTAGCCAGAAGATGCACGTGTCCCTGTGCTGGCAGAAATGATCTTGCCCCAAGGCGCCAGGAGATGCCCCTGTCCCCAAGCAGGCAGAAGAGGCAGAAGGGGTTCCTGTCCCCAAGGAGCCAGAGGATGCCCATGTCCCTGAGTAGGCTGGCAGTAAGCAGAGAGGGGCTTCTGTCCCCAAGCTGATGAAAATGGCCATGTTCCCAAGCAGGCAGAGGGGTACACTCTCCCTGAGCAGCCAGAAGATCCCCACGTCCCTGATCAGGCACAAAGGAGCTTGTTCCTGTGTAGGCACTCAAGGATCCTGCCCCCGGGCAGGGGAGAGTGACCTGGTCCCTGAGAAGCCAGCAGATGCCCATGTCCCCAGGCAGGCAGAAGAAGCAGAAGGGGTTCCTGTCCCCAAGCAGGCAGAGCCACAGAGAGCCATCGTGTCCCTGCACAGGCAGAGCATGTGGGAGGAGCAGAGAGCTGGCAGCAAGCACAGGGGCTGGCACACGGTGACAATGCCCTGGGGGTGACGATGCCTGCCTCGGAGGGTGACAATGCTGCAGGGTGTAATGATGCCCCACAGGCTGCTGACGCCGGGTAGAGTGACAACGTCCCACAGGGTGACAGTGCCCCATGGGGTGACAATCTCCATACGGTGACTGTGTCTCTCGGGGTGATGATGCTCCACAGGGTGATAATGACCCACAGGGTGAAAATTCCCTGCAGGGTGCTGATGTCCTGCATGGCTCCAATGATGCCCCACAGGGTGACAATGCCCCGCAGGGTGATGATGCCCTGCAGGGTGCTGATGTCCCACACAACAATGATGTCCCTTGGGGTGACACGGTGGCCCCAGGGCAGACACTCCAACTCTGGCTGCTGCACGGATTCCAGACACACACGTACACCATGGATGCCACCCCCCATGTCACCCCAGGAGCTGGGGCAAAGGGGACCTGCAGTACCCCTCTGCCCACCCGGCCTTTTTGGGGTCATTCAACATTTATTCAACACAAGGCAAGGACAAGGTGAGGGTTGGGAATGTGGGGATCTGTCAACACAGTGAGGTCATGGTCACAAGGGGTGCCAGGAGCTGTGGGACATGCAGGGACACATTTTTGCATGCAGGGACAATTTTTTGCATGCAGGGACACCTTTTTGGTCATTAGGGAAGGTAAAAGCTAAATTCAAGAACTGACCGGCTCTGGTCCATCAGTAGTGGGCAGCGAAGTGTCCTGTGTGCTCACATCCTTCTTCTCCTCCTCTTCCTCCTCCTCCTCTGACCTGCACAGGGAGACAGCCAGTCAGCATCCCCATCCTAGACATGATCCCATAGGGATGGGGCCGGCTGCTGCTCTCCTGTCCCCCCGAGGGATAAAAGCCCTGTCAGGGTGAGGCTTGACCTTCATCTCTTCTCTTCATCAGCATCAATTTATTGCTTGGAAAAGGCAAATTGCTAAAAAGCCCCTTAATGCTACAAAACATCCTTAATGGTCTGAGAAGAGGGATGTGGAAACAGTGTCCCTGGTCACGTGGAATGATGGTAGCATCCCTTACCCGGCCTCCAGCTCCCCATCCAGATCCAGGCAGTAGTCAGGAGCTTCGGAACGCGTCGTCCCGTCCCGCGCCAGCCCCTCACGCAGAGAGCGCCCGCCGAGGAGCTCCAGCTGCCAGGCAAGGAGTGAAGGTGGTAAGGGATGGGGGGCAGACTGCACCAGGGCAGGCAGAGGCCTCATCCCGAGCCTTTCTCACCGTTGTCAGCTTCCTGAGGGCAGCAATGCGCTCCTCCCAAGTGGCGGAGGACTTCTCAAAAGCCTCATGCCGCTTCAGCAGCTTCTCCACCGCGTCCACCGTCTGCCCGTAGTCGCTGCTGGCCAGGTAGGGCTCCTGAGCCATGAGCCACGACTCGGCCACCGAGGCGTCGCGGGAGAACTGGCACACCTCCAGCACTGTGGGAGGGATGGGCAGTGCTCAGCCCCTGGACCAGCCACCCCTGGCACTGCCGCACTCCTCCCGGCACCCCCAGTGCACTCACGCAGCCGCAGCCGCTCCCAGCGCTGCTCCCACGTCTCCATCATGGCTTTCCTCTTGTCTACCAGCTCCACCAGCTTCGCCTTGATCTGTGAGGGGATCTTGTTAGGGAGTGGCCCAGATGGCATCACCCCCACCACGCCCCATCCCTGATTCCCTCACCTCTGGTGAATCCTGGTGCTTGCGCTGCAGCAGCTTCTTGCCCAGCTCGATGCAGTCGGTGAAGTTCTTGCCCCGAGCATCCACCTCAGCCTTAATTCCCTGGTGGTACTTCATCAGCAGCTCCACCGAGGAGACATCCCTGAGGACACAGAGGCACCAGGGTCAGTGGTGCCATCGGTTCCATGCCCCATCCCGGGTGCCCGCTGGGTGCATCCATACCTGGGTTTCTCCTGTGTCTCAATCTGCCGGACAGTGCTCTCCATCCAGGAGAGCAGATCCCGTGCCATGCTGAAGAAGCGATGTTTGTCGGCCGTGTCCGTCAGCCGTGCCCTGCGCCCGCTGCACGCTTCCAGCAGCTCCTGCAGCGCTCGGGACACCTCCTGCTCCTGCTCCTGGATTCCAGCCGCCTTCTCCCCGGCATAGGCAGTCTGCAGGCGCGCTGCTGTCTCCCGAAACTGCTGCACCTGCACGAACCACAGAACGGCTTGGGTTGGAAGGGACCTCAAGGATCATTGAGCCCAGCCTCCAACATGGGTAGGGACACCTTCCACCAGACCACAGAGAATGCTGAGTGCTGGCATCCACGTCAGGTTGGAGCCTCACCTGTGCCTCCAGCAGCTGGAGGTCCCTCTCAAAGGCGTTGTGCATGCGGTGGAAAGCCTCCACTGTGCCGGCATCCTCGCCCAGATCCTGGGGCAGTTCCTGGCGCCGGGTGGCGATGAGGGCCAGCAGCTCAGCACCGTCGTAGAAGTATTTATGGAGGTCATGGGAGGCAGCGAGGAGCTGCATGCGGGTGTCAATCAGCTCCAGGAGGTCGGCCCAGCTCTCGTTCAGCCCGTCCTTCCACTCAGCTATGGTGGCTGCCTCGATGTGCCCCGCGTCAATGAGGTCCTCAATGGTCAGGTTCACCCGGTCCACGCGCTCCTGCCCCACGCTCCCTGTCTCCCGCGCGAACTCACGAAACTTCTCCCGCAGGAGCTGCATGGAGGGAAGAGAAGAGTCAAGTAACCTTGCCTCAAGCCACCCGTCAGTACCGCCACATCCATGGCATCACTCTCACCATGACATGGTCCAGGTCCTGCCCCATCTCCGGGGAGGAAGCAACCACATCGCGCTCAGCAATCCACTGCTCCAGCTCTTCCACCTCCCGCTTCAGCTGGAAGAGGTGGGACATGTTCTCCAGGCGCCGGCGGCGCTCCTCGGCCGCCTCCTTCAGCCCCGCGTAGTGCTTGTCCACCTGGCCCTGCAGCCGGATGATCTGCTCCCTGCGCGGCCCCGGCACACAGACACCCAGTTCTCACCAAGGAAAACATGTCCCAGACCCACCCATGTTGACATCTGGCGGGTTGGGGGTGAAGGACCCGCTTTGTGCTCCCCATATCCCTCTCCGACCACCTCCCTGCCCAACTGGAGCAGCTGACACTGCCAGAGCTCCAGCCAAAGCCCCCACCCACACGGTGCTGAGGGCACGGGGTTGCCCCAAAGGACAGGGGACATGTGGTGTAGCACCTACCCCTCGGGGTGGCCGGCAGAGAGCAGCTGCTGTGCCCTCCCCGCCAGCTCCTTGATGGTTTGTCCGTAGTCCTCGATGGAGCGCAGCTGCCGGACATGTCTCTTCAGCATCATCAAGCAGCTCTCCTCATCCTATGGCATGGAAAACATCGGTGCCATCAGCACCTGGAATGGTTGGGGGACAGGGACTAGGGCCTAGACTCAGCGTCTGCCCTATGGGAATGTTCTGGCTCTGTCTGATGCCACAGGGAGCAATGGCGAGCCCAGAGGGGCATGGCATGGAATGGGATGGATGCTGTGTAATGGCATGGGAACGACACATAGGAGCTGGACACGCCATGGTGTGTCACATGTGGATGATGTTCAACAGAACAGCGTGGCACCACCTGGGTCAACACTGGATATCCCAGCAAGGCACGGCCCAGTGCCGCAGCACAGACCCCCCAAACACGGACCACCACATGGAATCACTCCTCACCTTTGGTTTCTCCTCGGGTCCCATGAAGAGCTCCTGCTCGCTGACCCAGGCCTCGGCCTCATCAGCATCCAGGTAGTACTGCTGGGCCTCTTCAGCCTCCCGCAGGCGCCGGTGCCGGGCGGCTGCCTCCTCCCGCAGCGTCTCCCACAGCGCCCGCAGCTCCTGCGCCTGTGCCGCCAGCTCCGGGCCTGGCTCCTCACCGCTCCCCGCTGCCTCTCCCCGGCTCAGCACCTCGCCCAGGCGGGGGGCATGGCCCGCCAGCTCCTTCTGCAGTGTCTGCCGGCAGGAGGGAATCACAGTGAGAGTCACCCATGGGATGGATCCCGAGGGACCACCCGGGATGGCGGCTGTTGCTGCAGTACCCAGGCTCACCTCATTCCTCTTGGTCAGGCGCTGCACGCTCGGGAGGTCGGTGCCGTGATCCGTTGACCTCGCCAGGGAAAGCCGCTCCTGCACCCACAGCTGCGGGAAGGAGCACCCACTGAGCCCCCTGCAGCACTCATGGGCACCCCCAGCCCCCCCAGCCCCTGCCACAGCAAGAACACTCACCGTCTCATCCTCCAGATCCCGCCCCAGCTGGTACATGGCCTTAGCAGTCTCCAGCTCCTTCCTCTTCCTCTCCAGTGGCTCCAGCAGCTCAAGGACTCGCTGCCGGAGCATCTGCTCCTGCTTGGTGGTATCTGGCACGTCCCCAGCACCAGGGGTGCCCTGCCACCCCAGTTCCTCCAGCTCCTTCATCCATGTTTTCACTTGCTCTTCCAGTCTCTGGCGGGGCAAATCCATGTGAGTTAAGGATCTGAGCCTAGATGGAGAACCCCAGTCCCATTTGGGAGCAGACTCCATGGCCTTGGACCTCCTGCCCCTTCCCAAAGAACCCTGTGAGATGCCAGTACCCACCGTCAACCTCTTGAGCAGCAGGTTGGTGGCGGTGAGGTCCTTGACCTTCTCAGCGTGGCGCAGCTCCTCCTGCGCCCGCCCCAGCCAGCTCTCCAGCTCCCCGTAGCTCCGGGCGTAGAGCGCCGCGCGCTCGGCCTCGAACAGCTGCCGGCCCTTGTCCTCGGCAGCGCGGCGCAGCTCGGCCCAGCGCCGCCGCAGCTCCTCCAGCCGCTGCGTCACCACCGCACCGTACTGCGGCTTGCGCGTGGCCAGCTCCGTCCCCTCCTGCGGCGACAGCGCAGACGTGGGTGGTCACTGCGGCACGGGGGGCACCGCACCCGTGCAGCAGGCTGGGAGCACTCCAGAGTCATGGAACTTCCCAGGACAACGAGTCCAACCATTCCACCAGAACTGCCAAGGCCACCACTAACCCATGTCCCCAAATGTCACGTCTACACAGCTTTTAAATCCCTCCAGGGATGGGGATTCTACCACCACCATGGGCAGTCTGTGCCAGGGCTGCACAACCCTTTCCCTGAAGAAATTTTCCCTGATATCCAATCAAAACCTGCCCTGGTGCAACTTGAGGCTGTTTCCTCTCATCCTTTCCCTTGTTTCTTGGGAGCAGAGGCCAACCCCCAACTGGCTGCACCCTCCCGTCAGAGAGTTGTAGAAAGCAAGAAGATCCCCCCTGAGCCTCCTTTTCTCCCAGCTCCCTCGGCAATTCCTCATGCTCCAGACTGTTCCCCAACTCTGTTCCCCCTCTCCGATCACGGTGCTGGCACCTACCGCCTCAATCTTCTCCAGCCAGCTCTGGTTGGGTGCCAGCTCAGCCATGAATGCCTGATGCTTCTGCCACTTGCTGTGGAGACCACGGGCTTCTCCATAGGAGACATCCTGAGCCATCAGCATCTTCTCATCCACCCAGGCATCAAACTGCAGGGAAAGGGTGTCAGTGCTCAGCCAGTGGGGACCCCCCAGGGATGCCACCAGCCATGCTGCATTCCTACCTCACGGCAGCTCTGCAGGAAGGTCTGTAGGTCGTGGTTGTCCTGCATCAAACCTGCTGCCTCCTCCACCTTGTCCATGACAGCTCCATGCCTGTCAGGGAACCATGGATGTGCAGCATCAGCCCCACTGCCCACACGCTGCCCACCCATCCACCAGCAATGTGCCGGACTCACCGCTCCTGGAGAGTTCGGCACTTCTCAGAGATCTTCTCGGCAAAGATGTTCTCCTCAGCCACCAGCTTGGTGCCACCAACCACCACCTCTGGCACCTTCTTGGCATTGCTCTCCACATCAGCACGAAAGTTCTGGAAGCGGTGCAGGGCAGCAGCCGAGCCCTCCAGTGTTGAGGGCAGCTCCAGGTGGGACAGCGTGTACTCCTGAGGGGCACAGCGAGGGATCAGCGCATGATCACCCATTTTTGGGGTGCCCGTGAGCCAAGACACCCAAAGGACACCGCTTGAGCACCCACCTGCTTGGTGAGGAGGATCTCCGCCTGCTTGGTGTCACGAAGGAACTCCTGGAAGTTGCGGCACTGGGTGAGGAAGCGCTTCCGAGCCTCTGCCATCTTGCCCAGGGCTGCCCAGCCGTCCTTCACGCCGCCCAGGCGCTGCCGCAGCCCCTCGTATTCGGGGTCCGTCTGTCCCCCCAGCACCCGCTCCCCCGCCTCCACCAAGGCGGCGAAGGCTCCCTCATGCTCCTCAGCATCGCGCCGGGCCGCTTCGTGCCGCTGCAGCATCTCCTCTGCCTCCCCCAGCGACGCCGGCACCTCATCGACGGCCGCCACGGCTTTCTGAGCGCCGAAGAGCCACGCCTGGAAGTCATCCAGGTCCTGCAGGAAACTCCGGAGCTGCCCGGCTTCCCCCAGGGACACTGCGCGCTCTGCCAGGGCCGCCTGCAGCTCGTCCCAGGCGGAGGTGGCCATTGCCAGCTTCTGGGCCACCTCGGTGGCTGCCTCGGGCCGCTCCTCGGCCAGGCGCTCGGCCTGGGAGCGCAGGGCGGCCAGGCGGTCCTGGGCCACGGCCAGCTCCCGCTCGATGCCGTAGAGCTTGCGCTGCGTGGCCAGGACGCCAGCCAGGTCACGGCCTAGCTCGGCCGTGGCCTCCACCGCACGGGCTTTGCTGCGCAGCCATTTCTGGGTCTCCTCGGACTCCAGGTTGTAGTTAAGGAGGCGCAGTGCCGAGCCCACCGCCCTCCGGCGCTCCGACACCAGCTCCCGGAACCGGCCCCACCTGCGGGACAGAAGCGGGGGATGGCGGGGGATGCACCGGCACCGCGTCACCCGCCTGCCCGGCACCACCGCCACCGTACCTCTCGTTGAGCTGCTCCCGGCACTGCCGCACCTGGGGGCTCCGGGGATGCCCGCTAGCCAGGAGCCCATCGGCTGCCTGGTTGACCGCGGCGATCTGGGAAGCCACGGTGGCCATGTCTTGTTCCAGCCCGTCCAGCCTGTGGGAACGTCCAGGCTTAGAAGAGCAGCAGCTCAGGACAGGGCACGGCAGCTCCGCCACGGCAGGGGCTCCTTCCTACCTGCGCTGCGTCACGTCCAGGTCCTCCAGCGCCTGCGGCACCTCCAGCTCTGCCAGCCAGGTCTCCTTGGAGCCCATCCAGAGATGGCAGGCATCGCTCTCCCCGAAAACGGTGTAGAGGTTTAGGGCATCCTGCAGCTGACGGCCGCGGCGCTCGGCCAGCGCGGCCGCCTCGGCCTGCAGCTCCCGCAGGGCCGCCAGCCGGCTCTGCGCCTCGGGGCCGGCGCGCAGCTCCGGCGGGAAGCCCTCGGCCTGCTGAGCCAGCCTGTCCAGCTGCTCCCGGGCGGCCGCCAGCTCGTCCAGCAGCTCCTGGTGCTGCCGCAGCAGGACGAGGGTGCGGGATTCATCCTGGCCCAGCTCCTCGGCGGCCGCCCGCCGGCGGGCATCCTGCAGCCCCTCCGCCAACTCCTCCACCTCCGCCTGGAACTGGAAGAAGCCCTCGGCTTCCCGCAGGCCGCGCCGTCGGAAGGCCGCCAGCTCCTCCAGCTGCGCCCACAGCGCCCGCACGGCCACCCCCCGCTCCCGCAGCTGCTCGGCCGCCCGGCCCGCGGCCGCCAGCCCCTCGCCCACCGCCAGCGTCTGCTCCAGCCGCCCGCCCCGGCTCCGCAGCTCGGCCTCGAAGGCGGCGTGCCGCCGCTGGAGCAGCAGCACGCCCGGCAGGTCCTTCCCGAAGTCCAGCGAGGAGTAGAGCTGCTCCTGCTCCTTGATCCAGCTCTCTGCCTCGTCGAGCTCCCACAGGCAGGTCCAGAGGGAGCGGGATTGCTCCAGCAAGGCTCTCCTCCGCGCCGCCAGTACCTGCAGCTCTCGCCGGCACATCTCCAGGTGGCTCACGCGGTCCCGGATGACTTTGGGGTCACAGGGACGATAGCCTGGGCAGGGAGCAGAGTGGGTGCTCGTCAGGACAGTGTCCTGCTTCCCCTTGGCCACGCCAGGGATGCAGGGGTGTCCTGGCACACCCACCCTCAGCGTCAGCAAAGCGGAGGGCGGCAGCGCTGATGGCCCGGGTCTTCTCTGCCTGTACTGCCATGTCGGCCTCCAGCAGACGGTGGGTCTGCAGCAGCTCCTCTGCTTCCAGAAGGTGCTTCCCAGATTCAGGAGATGCCAGCTTCACCTGCAGGAGACCCTCAGCCATTTTGCATTGACACCCAAAACTCAGCACCAGCACCCCAACATCTCATCTCCCTCCCCAGTGAACTCCTACCAACACCTGGTGGGACAAAGACATCTCACCCATGGTGACACCCAATGCCCACAGCTCACCTTGACCTCATCCATCCAGTCGATGCAATGGAGCATCTCCTGGAAGAGGTGCTGCAGGGTGAGGTTCATCTCCAGGCGCTGGCGCCGGGCAGCCAGCAGCTCCAGGAGCTGCTCCCAGAGCCGCAGGATGTTGTCCTTCCGCCCATTGATGCGCTGGATGTCGTGGTAGCCCTCCAGCTCCAGCTCCTTGGCCACCGCCTCAATGGCCTGCACCCTCTCCCTGTAGGCAGCCGTGTCTGTCTCGATGGCCTCGTGCTTCTTCTTGGCCGCCTCCACGGCTGCCAGGTCCTGCCCGAAGTTGTCCTGCCCGGCACAGAGCCCGTGGTGAGGCTCTGGTGAGCTCCTCAGGGCGGGGGTCCCTGGGGTGGGTGGTTCCCCTCCTCACCTGGGCCACCAGGCGCTGGTTCTCGCTCAGCCAGGCCTCCCTCATGGCTGCTTTGCGGTCGAAGCGCCGTGCCAGCTGCTCCAGCTTCTCCTGACGGATCAGCTCGTTGCGCAGTGCCAGCTCCCGCTCGTGCTCCGCTTTCTCCAGCTGCTCCCAGGCCTGGGGGAAGGCGGCACTGGACAGGTGGCACATCCCCCATATCCCACATCCTCCCACCGACCCGTGTCTCGTTCTGCTGGTGACCCCCAGGTGGAGGAGCACAACCTGCCATGGCATGGATCAGTCCTGTCCCAGTATGGATTCAGCATGTCCTGGGATGGACCTGAACTGCCTCAGGAGACGGACTCATCCTGCTCCAGAACCCATCCCAGCCTGCCCAAGGACCTGAACTGCTTGGGGATAGACCCAGTCTGCCCCAGGAGAGGAGTTCAGTTTCCCCCAGGAGATGGACCTGACTCGACCATGGCAGACGGAGCCCATACCCGGTTGATGTCAGAGACCAGGCGCCCCTCGTGTGGGGTGTAGACACGCTGGTTGTTGGCCCTCATCCGCGACTGGATGGTGAAGAGCAGCACCTCCAGGTTGCCCTTCTCCTGAAACCTGCCCCAGAAAGAGCTCAGCGCTGGGCACCCTTGGGTGCCCCACAGCGCCGGGTGGGCACGGGGAGCAGGGGGCTCTTACTTGGGGGGCTTCTCCACGGTGCGGTAGGTGCTGAAGGCTTGCAGCTGGTGCTGCACCCCGGCCAGCGAGTTGGCAAAGCTGCGGCTGTTGAGGGAGGCGATGGTCTGCTCAATCCAGGTGAGCAGGTCGGACGCCAGCCCCCCATAGCCCTCGATCATCCGCTCCGTCTCCTTGGCGTGCTCAATGACCTGCGGCGGGACCGGGGGGGAGCATGAGGGGCCGGCACCCCAAGAGAACACCCCCGACCGCCTCAACGCCGTTCCCTACCTTGCCCAGGCGCCTTCCTTCCACCTCCAGCACCTTCATCTTGGAGAAGTAGTGGTAGAAGGCCACCACGTAGGTGATGATGGACTTCTCATCGGGGTTCTCCGTGAACACATCTGCCCGGTGCGAATGAGAGGCGTCACTCCCGACCCAACCTCAACCCAATTTCACAGGCCACCACAGCCTCATGAGGTCCCTCCTGTGCCCACCCAGGCCCTCCTTCCATGTATTGGGAACTTCTCTGTGCTCCACGCTCTGGAGCCTGGGAATGTCCCTGGGGAAACTGAGGCAGGGGGACGGACAGCAATTGCCTCACCTTCAGGGTCGAGGAGAGGGGTGATGCCCAGGTGCCGCTCTGCCACACTGAACGCGTGCTCCAGGTTGTGCCGGGCATTGGATTTGGTAAGGTTTTGGAAGTCAACCAGCTCAGGCCTGGGGACAGAGGGCACGAGACAGCAGTGACACACCTGTGGGACATCTCTCGGTGCCACTGCCACCCCAGCTCCTGTTGCTGTGCCACCTACCTGTGCCTGTGGATGAGGGCATTGAAAGCCAGCCCATCCTTCCAGCTCGAGGTGAAGTTGGTGACGTTCACATGGGGATACCTGCGATGGGGACAGGGTGTCACTGTCACTCTCTGGACACTCACAGACCCTGACGCGGTCACATGGGGTCCCACCACCTACCCTGCTGTCTTCATCTGGCACCAGAGCAGCAGTGCATCCCTGGCAGAGCGTGTCTCCCGGCCCTCCTGTGTCTCCACAATGATGTCCTGGATCTGGGGGCCAAAGGACATTCTAGGGTTGGAACAGCAGTTCCATGGAGGATGGCTCCCACCTGGGAATGAGGTGTGAAGCAGAGGAATGCCCCAAACCACCTGTCCTCACCTGGAAGCGGAGGATGATGGTCCAGATGAGGCCGAGGACGAGGCGGTGGTTGCCGTCCACGATATCGTGGGAGCCCATGTTCTCCAGGTGCACCCGCTGCTCCTTCAGGAACTGCAGCGCCTTGTCCACATTCTCCAGGCAGTGGATCCGCATCCGGCCCTTGGTGGGCTTGGGCTGGGGTGTGACAGTGCTCAGCACCCTCCTTCCCACACCGGGTACCCCAAGCCCTGCCCAGGGACACCCCCACACCCAAGCTGCCACCCCACCCCTTGGCCAGCACCAAGAGAAATGGTGTGGTGTGCCATGGCAGGCCAGAGGTCCCAGGGTCTCCAGCTGGATGGGATTCCTACCAGAAGCTCTCCTGACAGCACTTCCAGCAGCTTGATGAGCACCCGCCCGTCCCGGAGGTCCATGTAGAGGTCTGAGATGCGGCAGGTGACACGAGCCAGGTGCGAGTTCACCCACTTGGTGAAGGTTTTCTTCTGCACAGCCTCCCGCTCATCTGGAGGGACAGCGGGCACAGGGTCACCAACAGTGGGGACAACCCGGGCGGCACCGAGGGGACCTGCCACCCACCTGCCAGGGCTTTGATGCGGGAGCGCTCGAAGAGCCGTGCGGAGCTGTTGTCGTTGTCCAGCTCATCGTCGGACGCGTCCCAGCGGACGTTGATGCGGCTGTACTGCTGCTGCAGCTCCAGCTGCTCGTAGTCATTGGCCGAGGTCATGGTCCCAGTGTGCCCCGGCCCGGTGGCCGTCGGCTACCGGTGAGAGGCCCCTGGGGGACAGCGGGACCGTGAGCATCGGTGCGGACACGGTGGCTCAGGGGCCCTGCGGCACGTGGGGATTTGCGGCTCAGAGCCTCGGGATAAGCTGCTCAGAGGGATTTAGCCTCGCCCCACCCAGGTGTTGGGGGGGCACCTGGCAGCTGCCCTCTCCAGGACCACCGTGCTGAGCCCTGCCGAGCTGTGCTGTTGGCTATTTACGGTGCTGCATCCCCACACAGGGCTCTCTGCCCAGCTGAAACCCCAGCCCAGGTCCCCAGAGGTGTCTTCCCAATCCTTGGATGCCCCCAGGGAAGGGACTGCTGCTCACCCCCAGCCCGACCCCTGCACTGCACAGGGGCTTCGCCAGCACTGGTAGCAGAAAGTGGGTGACAGCTGCCGGCAGGGGGGGGCACCCACCCCCGGGGACATTTGAGACACAGATAGGACGTGGCTGGTATCTAAAAATGCCTCTGAGCAGCTGTCGGTGGCTGCTGGGGCCCCTGAGGGGTGCGAGGAGATGGGCTGGGGCTCCCCGCAGCCAGCAGCATGTCCGGGACCTCTCCTGCAACCCAGAGCTGCACAGAGCCCTCAGTGGTGAGGGCCAGGGGGAACCCCGTGTGCCCCAAATCCCTGCTGTCCCCGTGAGCTGTGACAACCCATGGGCCCCCAGGTCCCCCCCGGGCATCCCCCATGTCCCCCCTGGCAGGGTTATCGGGGCGGCCCAGGCTGTGCCACACCCCAGCTCTGCACCCTAATCGGGGCGGCACAGGCAGGGCCTTGGCTTGGACCCGGAGGCACCAGGAGCATGAAAGGACGTGGAGGAGCATGCAGGAGTGTGGGCAGCACAGCAAGGACACTCGGGAGCACACCAGAGTGTGCAAGTGTGAGGAAGGCCATGGAGAAGGGTGGCAGAGCGTGTACCTGTGAGCCAGGACATGCAGGAACTTGTCACAGCATCCACATGTGAACGAGGACACGCAGAAGTGTGACAGAGTGTGCCTGTGAGCAAGGACACACAGGGACAGGCCAGAGCGTGCACAGGTGAACGAGGACAAGTAGAAATGTGCCAGAGTTTGTGTGCCTGAGCAAGGACGTGCAGGACCACACCGGAGCGTGCAAGGGACACACACGACAGGCACTCGCGTGGGTGCAGGGCCATGCAGGTGTGTACCAGAGCAGGCAGGAGGGTGCTGGAGCTGGGCCTTTGTGCCTCTGCCAGAGCACCCAGCTCACCCTGGCAGGAAAGCCCTCTGGGAGACCAAATTTGGGTATTTTGCCCCCAAAGCATCAGGGACTGCCAGCAGTTTGGGTGTGCTAAGTTGTGTTGAGACTCTGCAGGATACCTCAGTTCTGACTATGTCCCCGACAACACGGCAGCGGGGCCATGGCTCCGAGCATCCAAGGAGGAGAAAGAGGAGGAGGAAGAGGAGGAGGAGGAGGAGTAGGAGGAGGAGATGACGCCGAAGGGAGCCACAGCAGGCCCATGGGAGCATCCCGAGCGCGGGCGCTACCCACCCTTTAAATCTCCCTCCGCCACACCGGCGCCTTCTGAGCAGCCCTCCCTGCCACAGCCACGCCGCCACCAGCACCCGCCACCCGGGAATTGTCATTCCTGCCGCTCAGCGTGCGGAAAGCCGGGAATGCCAGCATGCCGGCCTCGCCGCCAGCATCCTGCGGCCATGGCCCGGGCAGCGTCGCCTTCCCCGGCCAGCGGCTCGCCTCGGTGAATCAGCACTTCCCGGTGAGGGGCTGGCACCCTGCCACCACCACGGTCCCCCCGCCAGGCACACGGAATGTCCCCCCACGCCCCAAGGGCGGCCGGGGCAGTGGTTGGCGCCTGGCACTTATGGCACCCTCAAACCCATTCCCTGGCTCATCCCTCCCAGCCACAGCACGCTGCCAGCAAGCCCATTTCCAGTGCACAGAAACTCATCAGAATTGCCCGAAACACCCCAAAATTCTGCCCCATCACTGCCACGCAGAGCCTGGCATGTCCCCGTTGCTCCACTTCACCAAAACACTTGGATTCGGCATCTCCCCCGTGTCCACAAGCAGCCGTGCTCTGGTTGGGAAGGAGCAGGAGCCGGGGGGCACCCCCCAGCCCCCCAACAGTGTCCTGCCTGCCAGGGCCGGGAGCAGATGGTCCCTCTCGGCACGGCCACACGGCACAGCACGGGGCACCTGGGCACGGAAAGGCAGGGCACAGCTCCTCGGCAGCGCCGCCCTGCCCCGGCCAGGGCTCCCCAGCCGCCCTCCCACCCGCCAGGAGAATTTGGGCTTCCCCAGGGCCACATGCCGGCCGTGCCAGGACTGTCCCATGTCACCCAAGCCGGTGACACGCACACGTGCTGACACTCCACAGACATTTTTGGCTATAAATAGGCCTCCCCTGCGCACGGCGCCAGCCAAGCCCCGCTCCCTTCTTAGGAGCTGCCCCCCCCTGCACCCCAAAATCACCGGGCAGTGCCCCAAAACCACATGATAGCTATAAAATGCTCTGTGGGGGGCCATGCTGGCACCCAGCAAGGTTTTCTGAGTCTCCTGTGCTTGCCACCGTCTTCTAGGGTGCCCCAATCCCCTGGTTTGGGAGCTGGAGATTTATAAAGGGAAAAGCTGGGGAATCAGGCCTGGGGGACCCCTAGGTTATTGGGGCGAGGGTAAGAATTCCCCCACCCCAAAGCCCACCCGTGAGCATCCTCCTGGCACCGGGACAAGGGGGACCAAAGGCACGGCACCCCAAAAACCCTTCCCAGTAACCCTCCAGTTTGCCCAGTTGCTAAAAACTGGGGAACTGAGTGGATTGGGTGATGTGTCCCACCAAGACCCTCAGGACTCGGCTTTTCCACCGCGTCCCAACAGTGCTGGGAGCACCAAGGAATAGTGTGGGGAGCCCTCCAGGGGTTGGCACCCCAGGAAAAGTGTCCCCAGGGTGTCCCCACAGTGTCCCCGAGCTGTCCACAGGGTGTCCCTAGAAAGTCACCGCCACTCGCCCGCCCCGTCCTTCCCGAGAGCAGCCCCGAGGGACACGGGGTGACAGCAGACCCCCCGCCGCGGGCGAAAAGGGGGTTCAGGCTCCCCGGAGGGCTCTTCACCCTCGCCACCAAACTTTCCTCCGCGCCCACCTTCCCCCCCCGCCCGGTACCGCGCCCGGTGTTCGGTGCCGCACCCCCCACCCGGTATCCCCGGGGCGGGCAGCGCCTGTCGGTGCCCCCCCGCCGCCTGTCCCCGGGGACCGGCGCCTCCCGCCGTGCCCGGTGCCTCCCGTGCTCCCCGGAGCGGCGCATCCCGGTGCCGCGGGGTCTCACCTGCGCGGGGCGGCGGGCGGGCGAGCGGCGGCGGGGCCGGTGCGGGAGCGGGGCGGGGGGAGCGGAGCCGCCCTGCACCGCGATATAAATAACATTATCTGGGCGCGCAGGGACATTCCTACCCGGAGCCGGCGGCGCTGCCCGGCCCCGATAGCCCCGCTCCCCCCGGGAGGGCCGGGCCGAGCCGACCGGGCGGGCGGGGACGGGGATGGGCGCAGGGACGGGGACGGGGACGGGCCGCCCGCCCCGCAATGCAGCACAGCGGCGCCCCCCGGCCGCCAGCGCCACCGGCACCGGCACCGGCAGCGGCACCGACACCGGCATCGGCAGCACCACCGGCGGCGGCACCGGCGGCACCGGCACCTGCAGGCTGCGCAGAGGCGCAGCGCCCCGCCGACAGCGGCGGGGGTCCCCGGCCAGCCCCCCCGGCCAGCCCCCCACGTGTCCCCCGCTAGCCCTGGATGCCCCCCGGCTAGTGCCAGGCATCCCCCAGCTAGCCCTAGGTGTCCTCCGCCAGCCCTGCGAGCTCCCCGACTCGTCCCGGGCCCCCCCTAGACGGACCCCTGTGTGCTCCAGCTCGTCCCAGGCACCCCCCGATTTGTCCTGCGTGACCCCCGCCGGCCCTGCATGTCCCCCAGCTGGTCCGTGGTGTCCTCCATCGAGCGCAGGCAGTCCCCAGCTGGCCCTGGATGACGCCCAGCTAGCCCAAGCCGCCCTGCAGTCAGCCCTGGGTGTCCCCCGCTGTCCCTGGATGCCCCCCAGCTCCTCACAGGCACCCCGCACCTGGCCCTGCGGGTTCCCCACTAATCCAGAGTGTCCCCCAGCCGATTTACAACACCCCACAGTTGGCCCTGAATGTCCCACGGCTAGTCCTGGATGTCCCCCGCTAGCCCTGGATGCCCCCCAGGTACTTCCCGGGGTATCCCACCAGCCCGGGGTATCTCACTGCTGATCCCAGCAGCTCCCAGCTAGCCCTAGGTGCCTTCGCTAGCCGCGGATGCTCCCCAGGTCACTCTAGGTGTCCCCCACCAGCCTGGGGTGCACCCAGGATGCTCCAGGTGTCCCCCCTAGCCCTGGATCCCCCCCAGCCCAGACCCCCCCAGTTATTCCCGGTTGCCCCAAGAGCCCCACGGCCCCTCAGGCCCCGCCCCTTTCCCCAAACCACGCCCATTGCGCCGCAGGCCACGCCCACGCTGCCACTGAGTCCCCGCCCCTCGGCGCAGGTCTCGCGACATTTGAGGCGAGGGCGGCGCGAGATGTGCGGCGGCTGTGTGGGCACCGAGTACCCGGAGCGGGTGAGGGCGGCACCGGCGGCACCGGCACCGGGGGCACCGGTCCCTGTCCCTGTCCCTGTCCCTGTCCCTGTCCCTGTGCCGGTCCTAGCCTGTGCTCCCGCCCTAGGGCACCACCTGCCTGGAGGGCGGATCTTTCCTCCTGAACTTCGTGGGCTGCGCGCAGTGCGGCCGCCGGGACTTCGTGCTGGTCAGCAACCGGGCCGAGGAGCTGGACGGCGGGGAGGAGATCGTCACCTACGACCGTGCGCTGGGGGGACCGGGGGGCTTCAGGGCCTGGGGGAGCCTTTGGGGTCTGGGGCTTGGCGGTCGGGGGGGGCGCAGGGACCTTTGGGGTGTGGGGCTCTTGGGGGCGACATTTGGGGGATCCTTGAGCCATCCCTGGGGCTCGGGGATCGCTGAAGGTCGGGGGTCTTGAGGGTTGGGAGGGGTCCTGTGTCTGGGGGTGTTGAGTACTGGGGGAGACCTTGGGTCTTGGGGGTCTTGAGGGATGCTGGAGGCTCTGGGGGAGCTTGGGCGATCTTGAGGGATAGAGAGGGCTGGAGGGGACCTTTGGGATCTGGGGCTCTTGAAGGCTGGGGGGCACAGGTGGAGGCCTTGAAGGTTGAGGCTTGGGGGCAGCATTTGGATTCTGGGGGGTCTTGAGGGCTGGGAGGGACTCCTGGGGGGTGGGGGCTCTCAAGGGCTGGGGTGTGATGGGGGGCTCAGAGGTTAAAGGAGCGGGAGGCCTAAGGGAGGATTAGTTTGAGTAGGGAAAATCTGGGGATATCCCCGATATCTGGGGAGTGCCTGAGGGTGGGAAGGGTGGATGCCCGGGGAGGGGGTCTCAGGTTTTAGAGGCAGTATCAGGGAGCTGCCAATGGGCATTAAGGGGGGTGAGCTGCTGTGGGGGGAATTTTGGGGGCTTGATGCTTTGGGGACTTGGGACATCTATGCCCTGGGCGTGAGGGCAGGCACAGAGGATTGGGGCTTGTCCCAAGAGATTGGGAGTGGGGGGATACCCCAGGAACAGTGCCCATGTCCTCTCACCCCAGTGTCCCCTGTCCCACAGACCTGTGCAAGAACTGCCACCACCTGATCGCACGCCACGAGTACACCTTCAGCGTGGTGGATGACTACCAGGTTTGTCTCTTGTCCCTCAACAGCCCTTCCCAATTCTGTCTCTGGAATTCCACACCCACCCTTCCACGGGCTGATTCCCAGCTTCCCTGGGACAGAGCCTTGAAGGATTCAGAGCCCCATTCCTGTGTTCAGGGCTACCTGGAGTCCCCCCAGCACTAGTCTGTGCCTCGTGGGGGAAGCCCAGCTCACCTGGCATGGGAATGTGTGTGATGGGAGGGGGCTGTGACCCCCATTCCTCATTCCTGGCACATCTCCTAGGCAGCAAAGGGCTGGAAAAAGGGCTGAGGGGAGCCAGTGTGGCTGGAAATGAGATCCCCTGGCTCTGATTGCAATCGGGGATCGGGTACCAGATCTGGCTCGGGTTTCCCTGTGGGGGAGCTGGGCTGTGGCAGCCCCCCTTTTTCCAGCCCCGCCTTTTCCTTCCCCCAGGAATACACCATGCTGTGCCTGCTCTGTGGCCGTGCTGAGGATTCTGTCAGCATCCTGCCTGACGACCCTCGCCAGATGACCCCGCTGTTCTGATCCCCGTGTGTATCCCGGGATGAGCTTCCAGGAACTCTGGGAGATCCCTGGCACTGTAATTTCTGGGGACCACACAGTCCCTGACATGATTTGCCCCTCCAAACTTCCAGCTTGGATGCAGCAAACACCCAACACCGGATGCTCCCGTGTTTCTGGAGCCTTTTGGCTCTGACCCTGACTGCAAGGATGGGATGCAGTGCCACGGCCCAAGCCCCTCATGTACTGAAGACATAAAGGGGTCCCCAAAACAGGATCCAAAAGGATTCTCACCCCATCCCACCTCAGGAGCCCTCGTCTGTGGGGTAATAAATGTGACGTGTGACAGCTTGGTGGCACAGGCAGGAGTATTTCAGGAGTGGGCTTCACCCCCTGGGGTGGTGAAGGGTGTTGGGGGTTGATGCAGGAGACTTTTTCCATCCCAGGAGCCTGTGGAATTCCTCCTTGGCCCTTCCCAGCACTGGAGAGTCCACTGCACTCTCTCAGTGCTCTCCTAAACCCTGCAGAGAAAGGACTTGGATCATTTTCCTTTTCCATGGAGTTGGTTTGGGGTCACTTCCCCCTGCCCTGGGGTTTGGAACCTGGCCCTGCCCTGCCGGGAATTCCATATTCCTGAGGCGGGAAGGAGCTGGGCGTGGGAAATCACTGCCCTGGGGTGGGTGAAATCTTGCTCTTGGCAGCCAGCCCTAGCAACACCCATGGGGAACTGGGTGCAGCCAGCCTGGCACCCACCTATCCCTGAGCCTCTGTTTCCTGGATCTGGCCTTTCAGTGCCGTGTCCTCCTTCCTGTTCCCGCCAAGAGCCCCCAAAAAACACATGGGTATGTTCCCGAAAACCTCATGGATCTGTTTACACTCCCAAAAACCACGTGGATCCAGGCACTCTCCCTGCGGCTCATTTATTGCCACCAGCCCACGCCGCCCCGGCGGCTCCAACCCTCTGCCCCCATCAAGCCCCCTCCCCGTGGAGGTTTCAGAGGGGGCTGTCACTCTGCGGAGAGCTGGGGCCATCCCGGGGTGACGCCGGAGCCAGGATCACACCGGAGCCAGGATCACACCAGAGCTAGGATCACACCAGAGCTAGGATCACACCAGAGCTAGGATTACTTGGCCAGCTTGAGGAGACGCTGGATGTCGGGCTCCAGCTGGGCTGTGGGCATGCGTGGGCTGTAGCGCCGGAACGGTTCCCCCTCAGGCCCCACCAGGAACTTCTCAAAATTCCAGGAGATGTCGGAGCGCCGCACGGGGCTCCAGACGACAAAGCGGGGCTCGGCCATCAGGTGTGCAGGCTCGTCGGCCGGTGCGGGCAGGTGAGCCTTGAGGTAGGCGAACACGGGATGGGTGTCGCTCCCGTTCACCTGGCACTTCTGGAACAGGGTGAAGTTGGGCTCGAAGCCACCCCCAGGCCGCACGTGCTTCAGGGTGTTGAGGATCTCCTCATTGGTGCCGTTCTCCTGTGGCAGGGAAGGAGAAATCCAGAGCCCCGTGTTTCCCAGCTCCTCACCCGCTACCTCGTGGCCCGTAGGACTTACCTGGTATCCAAACTGGTTACAGGGGAAGCCCAGCACGACCAGCCGCCGGGGGTAGCGGGCTTGGAGCTGGTTGAGCTGGGTGTAATCCCGCACCGTGGTGCCTCAGAGCGAAGCCACGTTCTCGATCAGGACCACGCGGCCCCGGAAAACGCCAAAATCCACCTTTTCCCCCTGCAAGGAGGTGGCGCTCAGGTCATAGAAGGACTTGGCGATGGGGACGGTCATGGCTGCAGGTGCGCGGCTGCTTGTGCCGCGCGCCCTGCGCCGCCTCTTAAGGGCTTCCCGGTGCTCACGTCATGGTCCAAAGGTCTCCAGGCCCCGCCGCGGCTCAGGAGAAACCTGAGCCGCCCGTCCCACCCGTGGAAGGAGGAAGGTGGCACGGGGCCAAGGCGATGCTCTACCTGCCTCAATAATTCATGGCACGGCGCGCTGCGGCTGCTCATCCTAGGGCCTGCGGGATGTGGGATGCTCCCAGCCTGGCACGGCATGTTCCCCAGGGTTGGGAATGACGGTGAGAGTTGGGGAATAGCGGGAGTCAGGGAATAACAGGAATCTAGGAGCTGGGGCTCTGTGGGGCAGAGGAGGAGGGAAGAAGTGTACCACTACTCTTCCTTGCCTGGTGCTGCCATGGCATCACCTCTGGGTCCTCCTGTGCTGCCCATCCCAGTCCCCACCAGTCCTGAGACCCACTGGTCCCAGTACCAGCTCCACCCTTGGGCCTATCTGCTGTGGTGCCCACCGCTGTCATGTGGTGCCCATCCCAGTGCCTGGCAGCATCCTGGTGTCCACCTAGATCCCTGCAGGTTCCACTATCTTAGTGCCCACCATCATCCCAGTAACCACCCATCCCAGCCCGCCCCATCCCACTGCTGGCTCATCCCAGTGCCACCAGCAAGTTTTCCTGCCCTGTTCCCACAGCTGGGGCTGAGCTGGTAGCCTGGCAGGCTGTGGTGGTGGCCATGGCACTCCATGAGCACCATGCCCCATGTCCCTGTGCCCAGCCTGGAAAGGGGACACCATGCTGGCAGCCCCAGATCACCCTCAATTATTGATCACCGCTCGGGTGTCCGTGCCCAGGCTGTGCCGGCCGCCATGGCATCATGCCCACAGCCCCCCTGGAGCACACGGACCACCAGCCCCTCCAGCATCACCTTTATTCTGCAAACCACTGTGTAAAACCGGGGGTCCCACGGGCAGGCACAGGGTGGGCACACAGTGCCTGGACAGCCCCCACCCCACCCGCAAGCCGAGGAGGGCACAGGTCCAGGATGGGGGGCCCGCCTTGCCACGTTCCCTGTCCCTGGGGGTGTCCCATGTTGCCCCCCCACTCTATGGGGGCTGCCTCAGTCCTGCCCCTACCACGGCCCCTGACACAGCCTGGGGAGGAGGGGTCAGGGGGTCCCAGCCTTCAACACCAGCAGGTTTTGGGGGTGTCCTCGCTCCCCAGGGGCTGCTGCTCGTCCTCCTCCAGCCGGACCAGGGTGGGGGCGCGGGGCAGCCCCCGCAGCTCGTCCAGCTCCTTGCGGTGCGCCTGCAGCACCAGCTCCGTCAGCCGTGTGAAGGACTGTGGGAGAGGGGTGGGGTGAACCTGGGGGACCCCTCCAGTACCCCCTGACCTCTCCAGGCCCCCCAGGCCAGCCCCAACCCCCTGAGAACCCCACCACCCACCCACCCCAGTTTTCTCATACCTCCTTGATGTTGAGGTTGCTGCAGGCACTGGTCTCGTAGAAATCCATCCCGTATTCCCTGGCCAGCTGCAGCACCAGGGTTTGGCAGGGAGGGGGGGTAGCGTGATTTGGGGGGAGGGGGGATTCAATACCCCTGCCCCCTCTCTGGAACATGAACAGCCGGGCACGGACAGACAGGAGAGTGTGGAGGGGGCTGGCATAGGGGCACACCTGGGGTTGGGTGGTGGGTGCAGGGCGCCCTGGGAGGGGTGCTGGATGCTTTGGGGTCCAGAGGTCACTGGGAGGGATACTGGGAAGGGCTGGGGGTTGTTGGATGCCCTGGGGTAGCACTGGGCAGTAAAGGGTTTTCCTGGATGCTGAAGGGGGAGGTCAGTGGTCCCTGGGTTCAGACTGCAGGAGCATGGGAGTCACTGGATACAGGTAGGGATGGTTGGGGTCCTTGGATATGGATAGGGCTGCAGGAAGGCTATCGGAGTCCATATGGAATGCAGGGGGGCCTTGTGGAGGGTCTGGCCGTGCTGGGATTGTAGGGAGGTGCACTGGGTGCTTTGGGGGTCAAGAGGTCCCAAGGGGGACACCAAGGAGGTCACTGCGTGCTTCAGGGGTACAGGAGACCGTGCTGGAGGTGCAGGGAGAGGTTAGGGGGTCTCTGAACATCTTGCAGCTGGGGAAGAGGGAGCCTTGGGGTGCACAACCACTGCAGGGATGGAGGGGAAGAGGGTTCCCAGATACTGGGGGAGGTGATTTTGGGGTGGGTACAGACTGCAAGAGGGTGGAGGGTCCCTGTCATGTTTGGAGGGACAGGGGAGGCTTGGGGGTCCCGGATAGAGGTAGGGCTGCAGGAGGGCTGTCAGGGTCCTGAGTGCAGGGGGGGCTCAGGGAGAGGCTGGCCATGCTGGGGGTGCAGGAGGGGTCCTGCCCCCGGGGGGGGGGCACACAGCAGCCCCCGCTCACCTGCAGCCCTTGCTCTTTGGGCACTTGCCTCTTGTGCTCCTTGTCTGCCTTGTTCCCGATGAGGATTTTCTGGACGCCATCGGGTGCGTACTGGGCGGGGGAACAGTGTAAGGACCCCCCAACACGGCTGGGGAACCCCCAGAGCTCCCCTCGTGAGCCCCCACCTCATCCACGTCGCTGGCCCACTTCACGATGTGCTGGTAGGAGCGCTCGCTGCTGATGTCGTACACCAGGAAAATGCCCTGCAGGGGTGGGGGGCGGCTGCTGACACCCCAAAACTGTGCCTCAGTTTCCCCTCTCCTGTGTACCAGGGCAGGGAGCCGCCATACCTGTGCCCGCCGGTAGTACTGCTTGGTGATGGTCTGGTACCGCTCCTGGCCAGCTGTGTCCCTGCCCAGGGACAGCGGGTCATGCCACCACCCATGGCATGAGTTTGGCAGGGCTCAGCCCTTGCCTTGGGTGGGGGGAGCAGGATTCAGACCCCCCAAAATTTCTTCCCTCTTCCCCCCGGGATCCGGTGCTGCCACTCACCAGATCTGTATCCGCACCTTGATCCCATCCACCTCGATGGTCTTCATCTTGAAGTCCACACCTGGGATTGGAATGGGGTGGGGTGTCCTGGTGTTTCCCTTTGCAGGAGCTGCTGTCACTGGGGTCCTCTGGTCCCCTCACCCCTCCTGGCCCACCCCACGCCCCACCATGGCCTGGTGCTGCTCCCCACGCCCAGTGCCTGGCCTTGCAGGAGGCCCCGTGCCAGCTCTGATCCTGGTGCTCCCAGTTCCCTGGTGCTGCGGCTGTCCAGTTCTCCCAGTTCCCCAGTGCTACGGCTTCTCGGTGCTGTGGCTGCCCAATGCTCTCCGTTCCCAGCTGCATGCTGCTCCCGGTTCCCCTGTGCCAGAGGTGCCTGGTCCTCCCCGTTCTCCCATATCCAGGATTTCCTGGCTGCTTGATGCTCCCGGTTTCCCAGCTTCCCTATGCTGCGCCTTCCCGGTGGTCCCGGCTTGTGGATGCCCAGTTTTACCGTTTCCCGATGCTCATGGCTTCCCGCTTCCCCGGTGCTGTGACTCCCGATGCTCCTGGCTCCCCGGTGCCCACTGTTTTCCCTCTCCCCGGTGCCCGGTTTTCCCGCTCTCTGGTTACCTGTTTCCCCATGTTCCTAGTGTTGCAGCTCTCCAGTGCCCACGCTTAACCCTTTCCCGGTGCCCCCGGTTTTCCCGTGCCCACCACTCCACGGTTCCCACGACTCCCGGGTGCCCTGGTTTCCCGTTTCCCCGATCCTGTGGCTTCCCGGTTCCCCGATGCCCACGGTTTTCCCGTCCCCTGTGTTCCCGTTTCTCGGTTTCTGCGTCTCCCGGTTCTCCAGTTCTTACGGTTTTCCCGCTCCCCGGTTGCCCATTTTCCCGTTTCCCCGGTGCCGCGGCTTCCCAGTACTCACGGTTTCCTGGTGCCCACGGCTCCCCAGTTCCCCGGTTCCCCTTTTCCCCGGTAATGCGGCTCCCAGTGCTCCCGGTTACCCGGTGCTGCGCCTCCCCATTGCTCCCGATTCCTTGATGCTCCCGGTTTCACGTTTCCCCGGTGCCGCGGCTCCCCGTTTCCCCGGCATTCCCGGTTCTCTGGCTTCCCGTTTCCCCGGTGCTGCGCCTCCCCACTGCTCCCGCTTCCCCGATGCTCCCGCTTCCCCGTTTCCCCGCTCCCGCCGCCGCGGCCGCCGTGCGCTGCCGGTACCGATGGTGGAGATGTGGGCGGGGTGGAACTGGTTGTCGGTGAACCGGCAGAGCAGGCAGGTCTTGCCCACGCCCGAGTCCCCGAGCAGCAGCAACCGGAACAGCACGTCGTACTGCTTGGCCATGGCGGGCCCGGGCCGCCGCCGCCGCCGCCACACCGGGGCCGCTCCGGGGCCGCGAGCTGCG
>NW_024367306.1:109106-110555 GCF_014805655.1 Passer montanus
GGGGCGGGAGCGGCGGCGGCGGGAGGGGGCACCGGGAGGGGAAACGGGGCGGGCGACACCGGGGATGGACCGGGGGATGCTGTGGGGAGCGGGGAGGGGACACCGGGGATGCACCGGGGATGCACCGGGAGATGCCGTGGGGAATTGGGCGGCGACGCGGGGGATGGATTGAGAGGAGAGAGCTGGAGAGAACGGGGGATGGAGGCAGGAATGCACCGTGGGATGGGTTTGGGATGCTCTGGAAAGCGGGAGGTGGGAGACACGGGATGTACCGGGGGAGCACCACGGACTCCGGGGGCTCTGGGAGCACCACGGATGTACCCGGGATTGGGAAGGGGACAAAGGGGTGCAGCAGGGGACAGTGGGGTGATGAGGAACTGGTGACACTTAGGGAGGATGGGATGGCACCCGGCAGGACCTGGACAAGGGTGGGTTGTCCAGGTTTTCCTGTCCAGGTTTTCCTGTCATTTACTCGTGGGAGTAAATGAGGCCAAGGACAGGGTTGGCACATGGATTAGGACAATTCCCAGGAAAAGTGCAGGGTGAGGATGGTGGGATGGAGAACAGCCCAGAGGAGAGGAACGTGGGGAGATGAGAGGCTGGATAGGACCTGCCAAGGTGTGCTGGCAGCCCTGGAAAGCCACCCACGTCCTGGGCTGTGTCACTGGCAGCAGGGACAGCAGGTGAGCGGGGATTGTCCTCCTCTGCCCCACTGGGGTGAAACCCCAGGTGGAGCACCGTGTCCAGCCCTGGGGTCCTTGTCACGGGAAGGACAGGGAGCTGCTGGAGCAGGAGGCCACAGAAATCCTCCAAGGGCGAAGAACAGGCTGAGGGAGAGCTGGGATCGATCAGCCTGGAGAAGAGAAGGCTCCCGCGAGAGTCAGAGCCCTGTCCAGCTCCTACAGGGGCTCCAAGGGAGATGGAGAGGGACTTGGGATGAGGCCATGGAGTGACAGGACAAGGGGAAATGTCTCCGAAGTGGAAAAGAGGAGGTGTGGATTGGATATTGGGAAGAAATTCTTTACAGTGAGGGTGGTGAGGCACTGGGGTGGATTTCCCAGAGAAGCTGCGGCTGCCCCATCCCTGCAAGTGTCCAAGGGCAGGCTGGACAAGGCTTGGAGCAACGTGGGATAGCGGAAGGTGTCTGTGCCCACAGCACAGGGTGGAACTGGATGGGTTTTAAGGCTCATATCAACCCAACCCGCGGTTTCTATGATGATGCAATAAATGACGTCACACCGCGATGACGCAGCGGCACCGGGGGGTGAGGTGGGGGCGGTGGCGGCTCCTCCGCGCACGCGCGCCGCGGCTGGGCGTGCCCAACAAAGAAGGGGCGTGGTCACCCGGAGAGGGGCGTGGTTGGGCGCGGTGGGCGTGGCCAGGCGCGCGCCCGCGCGTCCCCTCCCGGCCGCCGTCGCCCGCTGCCCCCGCGGCCGCAGCATGGCGGGA
>NW_024367306.1:110586-150563 GCF_014805655.1 Passer montanus
CGGGCGGCGGCGGCTGCGGGACGATGGGCTGCGCACCTGCACCTCCGCCGAGCAGGTGCCGGGGGCTGCGCTGTGCAGCGTGGGGTGCCGGGGCGGCGGCGTGCGGGGTGCCGGGCTGCCGCGGGGCTGAGCTTCGGGCTGCCAGGGAAGGGCGGTTCAGGGTGCCGGGCGGCTCTGGGCCGGGGCTCGGGGGTGCCGTGGGAGTGGGTGATCCCGATCCCGGTATCCCCACAGCCCCTCTGACAGCAGCCCAGCGGTGAGCAGTGTTGTGGGGGCACGGCAGCCGGGGGAGGGTGAGGGCTCCCGGGGCAGCCAGCCTCTCCCCTCCATCCCTGTGTCCTGGCCCAGCCCCTGGCAGCTCCCCTGGGTGCTGGGACGGGGTAAAAAGCGACTCCGGGTTTCCCAATCCTCGGGGTTCTTCTTGCTCAATTGTGCCCTGGCAGGGCCATGAATGCGGCCCCTCCTCACCCCTGAGGCTGATCCCGGGGTATTTCCTTGGGGATTACCGTGGCTTAGAGTGTCCAAGTCCGCAGTTATCCCAGCGTGAGCGGGAGGAGAGTGTTTTCTGTGACAGTCTTGTGCTGAACCAAACTCAAGCTGGATTTGTAGAGCAGCTCGGGATGGTGCTGGATTCTGGCATAATTTGGGGCACAAAGCTCCTGGGAATTCCTGCTTTGGTTTTACTGGGTGAGATGGGGCTGTGAATCAGATGAACCCCTGGGATGAGGTGGAAGTTGCGGGGCTCAGTGTGGATCGTGTTTGGGATGTGTGGAGCCTCTTCCCAGAGCTCACCATAGTCTTTATTCCCTTTTTTCATGACAAGTCCAAGGTGGAGGACATTGTGCAGGAGGTCTATGATGCCTACAAGACAAACCATCACTCCTCACAGTGAGTGTCAAAACTCCCAATAACCACAAATAACTCCTATCCCAAAAGACCCATTGACCCTGGTGGGTGCTGCAGGAGGATTCTGCCCCTCCTGCCACTGTCCCCTGCTTTTTCAGGCCACCCTGCCTGCTCATCCTGCCCTCTCTGTATTCCAGGTACGTCCTGCAGCGGGAGAAGCACTTCCATTACCTGAAGAGAGGTCTCCGGCAGCTCACTGAAGCCTATGAGGTACCGGGAATGCCGGATGTGCCACCTGGAGCCACTGCCTGGGGGGGATCCCCTCGCCCTGGCGCTGTCACCAGGGCTGTTTGTTGCCGGGGGTTTGCCAGCCCCAGAGTGCACACAGCATTCCCTGTGTGCCCACGCTCATCCCAGCGATGCTCTGGGGGTTCTTCTGGCCTGCCTGCTCCTGCCGTGTCCAGTGCCGTTCCCTGACAGTCCCCTCTGTCCCTGCAGTGTCTGGATGCCAGCCGCCCCTGGCTCTGCTACTGGATCCTGCACAGCCTGGAGCTGCTGGACGAGCCCATTCCCGATTCCGTGGCCTCTGAGTAAGTGGGGAGAGCTGGGGGGACCCCACCGTGGCCGCTGTCGCTGCCGGCCGCCCGCGTGACTCCGGAGGTGCCACCTCCCGCCGTCCCCGGAGCAAAGGAGCGCTTTGTCTCCCTGCCACCGTCAATGCCGCCCATTCTTCCGGCGGCTTCCTCGTGACGACGGAGACGGGAGGGTGACACCCCCGGCTTCGACCTCGGGGGGGATTCACGGGGCTGGGAGGGGCTGCGCCACCCCAGCGGGGTCACACAGGTGATGCTGAGCCCCTTCCCCACCTTCCTGCAGCGTCTGCCAGTTCCTGAGGCGGTGCCAGAGCCCCCAGGGTGGATTTGGGGGGGGTCCCGGCCAGCACCCCCACCTGGCCCCCACCTACGCCGCGGTGAACGCGCTCTGCATCATCGGCACCGAGGAGGCCTTCGGCGTCATCGACAGGTCCGGGGCCCCGGGGGGCTGGGGGGAGCGGGGTGCGTGTCCCCCCTCTCACTGCCACTGGCTCCTGCAGGAAGAAGCTCCTGGAATACCTGCACTCGCTGAAGCAGCCGGATGGCTCCTTCCTCATGCACGTGGGTGGAGAGGTGGATGTCAGGTGGGTGAGGGCTGCGTGGGGAGGCTGTTTTGGGGGGCCTGGGCATTCTGGGGAGCCAGTGCTGGAAGCAGATGCTGGTGCCATTCTGCGGATTTGGTGCTGGGAGCTGGTGATGTTTGGGAGGCAGTATAGTTTTGGGGTGCTGGTGCGATGGTGGGGAGCCACTGCTAATTAGGGGTACAGTTTTGGGGAGTTAGTGCTACTTTTGGGGAGCAAATGCTGGGAGCTAGTGCCATTCTGAGGAGCCAGTGCCATGGCAGGGTGCAGTTTTGGGGAGCTGGTGGTGTTTTGGGGAGTGGCTGGTGCCACACTGGAGTACTAGTGCTGTTTGGGGGAGCCTGTGCCATAGGGAGGTGTAGTTTAGGGGAGCCAATGCTGTTTTGGGGTGCTGGTGCCATGGCAGGGGATCAGTGACAGGAGCTACTGCCATGGCAGGGTGCCGTCACAGGGAGCCAGTGCTGGATCAGCGACCTTGTGCTGTTTTGGGGAGCCAGTGTAATTTTAGGGAGCTGGTGCCACTTTGGGGTGCCAGTGCCACATCCCTGAGCACCTGTCTCCTGAATTTCTGGGCACCTTTCTCCCGCAGGAGCGCCTACTGCGCCGCCTCAGTGGCCTCGCTGACCAACATCCTGACGCCCGCGCTCTTCGCTGGCACGGCCGAGTGGATTGCCAGGTGAGATCTGGGGACAGGTGGGGGACAGGGGATGACATTCCTGGCGTGCCTGCTGCCCTGACCCTGCTCCCACAGGTGCCAGAACTGGGAGGGTGGGATTGGCGGCGTGCCGGGCATGGAGGCGCACGGTGGCTACACTTTCTGCGGCGTGGCCGCGCTGGTCATCCTCAAGCAGGAACATCTGCTGAACCTCCGGAGCCTGCTGGTGAGTGACCCCTCTCGGGATCCTGGGGCTCTCATCCTGCCGGGGAGCTTTGGTCCCACACTGGTTCCCATCACCCCGCAGCACTGGGTGACCGGGCGGCAGATGCGCTTCGAGGGCGGATTCCAGGGCCGCTGCAACAAGCTGGTGGATGGGTGCTACTCCTTTTGGCAAGCCGGGCTCCTGCCCCTGCTCCATCGGGCACTCCATGCCAGGGGTGAGTTGCCACAGGCTTCCTCTGTCCCCAGAATCTGGCATCTGGAGGGATTTGACACCTTCTGTGGTGTTTCTCCTCTGGGTTTCCCTTCCAGGCGATCCAGCGCTGAGCATGGCACACTGGATGTTTGACCAGCTGGCACTGCAGGAATACATTCTCCTGTGCTGCCAGTGCCCAGCTGGCGGGCTGCTGGATAAGCCAGGAAAGTGAGTGCGGGGGGAAACACAGGGCTGCCTGGCATCAGGGATGCCCAGATGCCCCCTCAGCATCCCAGCATCTCTTTGCGTGCAGATCCCGGGATTTCTACCACACCTGCTACTGTCTGAGTGGGTTGGCCATTGCACAGCACTTCGGAAGTGGAGATCTCCACAATGAGGTGGTCCTGGGTGTCCCTGAGAATTGCCTGGTAAGTGCTAGGCATTGCTGGGGAGGGCAGGAATGTGTTTCCAGTGCTCCACAGCACTGAGAAAGGCAGATCCAATGGCAGTGAAAAGAGTTGGGGTTCAGCCTGGAGAAGAGAAGACTTAGGGAGAACTTAGAGCTGCTTCAAGGGTAGAAAGAGCTTCAAGAGAGCTGGAGTGAGGCTTTGTCCAAGGGTTTGGAGTGATAGGACAAGGGGGAATGGCTCCAAACTGAAAAAGGGGAATTTTAGATGGGATATGGGCAAGAAATTCTTCCCTGTGAGGGTGCTGAGGCCTTGGCACAGGCTGCCCAGAGAAGCTGTGGCTGCCCCATCTCTGGAAGTGTCGCAGGCCAGGAAGGACCAGGCTTGGAGCAGCCTGGGATAGCAGAAATTCCCTGTGCACAGTGGGTTGGACTAGGTGATCCTTAAGGTCCTTTCCCCCCCAAACCATTCCAGGACTCCATGATTAAGATCCCCCACCCCTCTCTCTTCCCACAGCAGGCCACGCACCCTGTGTACAACATTGCCCCGGAGAAGGTGGTGAGGGCGGTGATGCACTTCCTGCAGTATCCTGTGCCCAGCCTGGATGTGGCACCCGCTGCCCAGTAGGGGGGTCCCGCTGCCGGCTCGGGCTGCGAGCGGCACAGCCCATCCCAGCGGCGGCCTGGCCAGGCAGAGCACGGTGCTCAGGGTGCTAGCAATACCAAAATCCAGCCTGCTCCAGGCCGGGTGTCCTGCTGCCATCCTGGCCCGAGCCGAGGTGGGACACGGGCTCCGGCAGAGCTTTTTGGCATCAATAAACCAGAAGTCACACCCGCCGTGTGCTGGTGGCCCCGGGGATGCGGGGCAGGAGGTGATGCCACGTCTGGATCCGGTGGCACCGACTTCCCCCCTTCCAAGAACACACGGTAACCACGGGGGAAGATAAAATAAGTGGAATTTTGGCTTTTTTTGTTTATTATTTATAGTCTTATAGTAAAGGGAAGCCTTAACTTGCAAGACAACTCTGGGCAGTATGTACAACATACCTTAGATCCATGGAATGGCATCAAAATGGGGGGAAAAGGGGCACCTACGGGGCAGGGACGGGCCACTGGAGTTTCGAAAATGCCACGGAGGTTGGGAAGGGTCAAGGGAGGGAAGGAGGAGGAGGAGTGGGGAAGGAGCCCCCAAGCCTGGCTCTGTGCTCCGCCGACTCGGGCAGGTGGAGTTGCACACGGAGAAAATAAATAGGGAGATCCCCCCCCAGTGCTTGCTCCTTTTTTGGGGGGGGCTGCCTGGCTCCTCCCCGTTCTGGACTGCACTGGTCCCCGGGTATAAATAGAAATGCTCCTATAAAACCAGGAGGGAAGGGGAGGGGGGTCGCTAGCGGAGGGGAGTTGGCGGGGGAGTCTCCCTGACCCCCCCAAGTCTTTCTGCTCGGCCTGGCCGGCTCCCCCCGGGGCCGGCGCGGTGGGAGCAGGGAAGGGGCCAGGGAGGGCTGGGAAGCTGCAGTCCAAGAGCTTCTAGGAGCGGAGGGAGCGAGTCCTGCCGCGGGCCGGGGGGCGGCGGAGGGGCCTAGCTGGCCTCCATGCGCAGCTTCTTCCTGTTCTGCGGCTCGTCGGGCTCCGAGTCGGAGCTGGAGTCGGAGCCGCCGTCGAAGGCGGAGATGGCACTGCCCTTGGGGTTGGTGTAGAGGCTGTTGTCCGCGGGGTAGCTGGCCTGGAGCTGGGCGCTGGCTCGGGCCTTCTCCAGCGCGCGCACTGTGAGGGACAGACGGCACCGTGTCACCCCGGGCCTGGCCCTGCCGGCAGCCCGGCTCCTGACAGGAGCCTGGATCCCAAACTCTCCCAGACCCCAGATCCTGCCAGACCCCAGCTCCCACTGAATTCTGGACCCTGCCAAACTCTGGTCCTGCCAGCTCCCACCAGATCCCAACTCCCAGTGGATCTCAGCTTCCACCAGATCCTGCATTCTGATGGATCACATCACCTGCCAGACCCCAGCCTCCACTGGATCTTGGATCCCAAACCCTACTGGATGCCAGATCCTGGCTCCCAAAGCCTGCCAGGCCCCAACTCCTGGATCTCAGCCCCTGCCAGACCCCATGTCCAGCCAGATCTCAGCTACCACCTTGCTGCTCCAGCAGCGCATTCTGCCGCTTGAGGTCGTCGATGTCCTGCTGGTGTGTGTGGTTTTTCCGGCGCATGTACTGGATGTACTCTGTGGCTTTGTCCAGGATTTGGGCCCGGGATGCCTGTTGCAATAGTGGGAAAAGCCAGAGGCAAGATAAAGACCTAGTCCAGGGAGGAGAACTGGAATTTTACCTGCCTCATCCCACCCTGGCTCTGCTCCTCACTGGGGACTCCTGTGGCACAACAGAGACTCGGGAATGTCCCAAAGTGAGGAGCCTGGACCACGGGTGGGTGCTGTCCATGCTCCCAGCACGCTCCATAAACTCACCTTCTCTCCTTGGAGCGAGGGCACGGAATCCCGCAGGCTGTGGAAGCTGTCCTTGATGTGGTCCCTGCGCTTGCGCTCCAGCGCGTTGTGATGAGCCCGTTTATCGGCCTGGGAGTGGGGGACAGGGGTGGCACCGGGAGGAGGCCACCACCTGCACCCCCAAAATTCCCTCTGGGAATCGCTGCGGGAGCTCAGCTGAGCGCCCAGGGCGGCTCCGTGGCCGTGACGCCTCCGGCTGGGCCGCGAGGGCGTGGGAAGGAGGCGGCTCCCGGTGCTTTCGGTTTCCCCAGCTTCCTGCTGCCGGGGCAGCTCCGGGCCCCGGGGTGGCTACAGCGCCTTCCCCCTGGAACACGGTCACCCTGCTCCCCAGCCAGCCAGGCACAAGCTCCCTCCGTGCCCTCTGTCAACCCCCGGTGTTGTTCCTCCTGTGCCCCCCAAAAGACTCGGCCCCACACGTAACGCCCCCCAACACCCCCGCTTTACCCCACGCCCCCTCCCCTAAAGAGCCCCGGATCCTCTTCCACGCAACCCCAAGCCCCACTGGTGTCTGCCCCCGTAAGACCACCCCTGCCACAGGACACCCCCAAACCCAGCTGCCCCCCCAAAAGACATGACTCCATGGATCCCCTTCTGTGTCACGAACCCCAAGCCAAATAAGACCACCAAGCCCAGAGGTGTCGCCTCCCCAAGCCCAACCCTCCTCCCCAAAAGACCCCCAACCCTACTGGTGTCCCCCCCTTCCAAGAACCCCATCCCCAAAGGGATCCCAAGCCCAAGATCCCCCCAAGCCCACATTTCTCCCCCAAGACCCCCATCCCCACAGATCCCTCTCCATGTCACAGCCCCTGTCCCAGAAGATCCCAGCCCCACAGACGTGTTCCCCTCAAAAGGACCCCCAACCCCACGGAACACCCCGATCCCCACAGGACCCGCCCAGGCTCCCCATTCCCGCAGCCCCCTCCCCAAATCCCGCCCCCCTCACACCCCCGCCCACGTGCTCCCGATCCCGGGGGCGCTGCGGGGCGGCCCCCAGCGACCTACCGCGGACTGAAACCTCGGCTGCTCCTCCTGAGGAGCCCCGACCCGGGCGAGGAGGAAGAGGAAGAAGATGGTGGGGGGGGGCGCCGCCATATGAAGGAAGAACACACACAAACCAAACATTACCCCCTTCCCAGAGCTCCTGATGTGGGGAAGAGCCACGGGGGGTTAGCCCAGGGATTGTCCCGGGGTTGGGGGCCCAACTCACGTCGCTCTCCACCTCGATGTCATCGTTGTCGCTCATCGCTCCCGCCCGGGTGAAGCCGCGGGCCGGGCCGCGCCGCCACAACAACAGCCCGCACCGCGCATGCGCGGAAGTCGGGATGGGGGGGGGGGGGTGTCAATGATGGCGCCGGGCGACGCGAACGGTTGCGGGAATTGTGGTTTGAGTGGGGAGATGGAGGCGTCTTCCACGTGGCGGAGACTACAACTCCCGGCGTGCATCGCGCGGGGCGGCGCGCGGCACGCCGGGAGCTGTAGTCTCCGCTTCGGGGAAGGGGACGCTGAGGGCGCGCGGCCGGAGGATGGAGGAGGTGAGGGCCAAGGCCATGGAGGGAGGGGGTTTATTGAAGGAAAATGGGGATGGGATAGGTCGGCAAGTCTGCGGGGCTGGCCTGGGGGGCTGGCGGCTGAGCTAGAAGGGCTCCGGGACAACCTAGGGGGGGCTGCAGGGTCTGTTTGGGGCGCGTGTGGGTCTGGTCTGAAGGGCTGGGCTGGTTTAGGAGGGTGTCCTCACAGGGTAGCCCTGTGAGGTCTGGATGCAGGCTAATACGAGAGTGCTGGGGGTCTGCAGGACATTGTGGGGGGCTGCAAGCCTTGCTAGAGGGTATGTGCATCTGCTCAGGGGTCTCTGGGCCTCACCTGGCGGGGCTTTGGCCAAATTTGGGAGGGCTGTGGATCTGCCTGGGGGGCGTGAGCCTTGTGTGAGGGGCTGGGGATTGGGGTGTGGGGGCTCTGGGGCTGGAATGGGAGCCTGCAGGTTTGACCTGAGTAACTACATCATAATTTGGGGGGCTATGGGTCTGCCTGGCCCAAATTGTGGTACCACAACTTGGGGGTCTCTGTACCGCAGTTTGGGGGCTGTAGATCAAGCTGGAGGCTGTGGACCTGACCTAGGGGGTCTGTCAGTCAGTGTGGGGGGATCTGGGCTGCCTGGGGGCATTAGGCTTAGCTTGGGGGGCTGCAAGCCTGACCTGAGGGGGTTTGCAGAATTTTGGGCCCACCTGGGGGGAGCTGTGGAACCCCCTCAGGTACCAAGAGCAGGATGGGGCCCAGGACAGGCTGTCCCTATCCCAGCTGTTCCCCATCCTCTTTTGGCAGCTCGTCCTGCCTGGTGGCCTCCGTTGGCTGCCTGTCATCATCCTCCTTGTCCCCGTCACCGTCAGAGCCAGTCTCATCCGAGTTGTCCTCCAGGTAGCGGTATCCACGTGTTTTGTGGCGCGGGCGCGGGATGCGGGGCAGCCGCACTTCCACGTTCCACGCCACCTTCTGCTCCATCCACAGGTATGTCCCCACCGCCACCACCAGCGTCAGCAGCATGATGGACAGCTTGGCCTGCGGCACATGGAGTGTGGGGATGGGCCTGGGGGTGTGTCCCCAAAGAGCCTGGGGTGTCTCAGAGTGGGCTGGGGCACGTCTGGGACTTGCCTTCATGGGCAGCCCCGACCACAGGTAGACGGTGAAGATGGCCAGGGCCTGCCACCAGTGGTAGATGGTGAAGATGAAGTCTTGGCGCTCCTTTTTCTTGTACAACATCCCCAGGAGAACTGTGGCAGAGACTGGAATCAGTTTTGCCCTTCCTGGGCCACGTCCCCTTGGCATGGGGGACAATCACAGTGAGTCTGTCCCATGGATCTGAGGACTGAGACCACAAACTCGTGGTGCCAGGGGACATGAGGAGAGGATGCGTGGAAAAACTTGGGACAACCCAGGCTATTTTGGGGACCACCAAGGCATTTTGGCAAGAACAGCAGCTGCTTCAGGACCTTCCCACTACTCACTGCTGATTCCAGTCTTGTTGAGGGCACTGCCTGTGCCCCAGAGCGCGGCGATGCTGTAGAGCAGCGGCGCCTGCGCCAGGTGCCGGGGCTCCGGCGCCCAGCAGAAGAGCGTCACCAGGAGCACAGCGTGGATGAAGGCCCCAGCCAGGAGCGGGGTGTGGCGGCGCAGGCGCAGCATGCACAGGGCCAGGCTGGAGCACAGCGAGGCGGAGAAGCCGTAGGCCATGAGGAGATACGCCAGCCTCTCCAGCCCGAGGGCGCACACGCCGTAGTTCTGCAGCGAGCACGGGCTCAGCGCCGCCTGTCCCCGCTCCGTCACCTCCCACCCCACCACACATCCTACCAGGGAGAATCCAGTGCAGACAAAGAGCACCTCGAAGCCGCTGTAGATGAACAACGGGAAGAGGTGCCGCAGGCGATAGTCCCGCATGTGCTTGAAGGGCAGCTGGAAGATGTTGCCCCAGCCGATGCTGCGCATGTCGATCTCCTCCATGGGCCGGTACGCCGCGCCACACAGCACCAGCACCTGCAGAGTCAGCTCAGGTCCTGCCATCGTCCAGCCCCTCCCCGTCCCCTCCCGCCGCGGCGCTCACCACCAGCATGGCGAGGAAGGCGGCGGCCATCAACGCGCTCTCCACGATGATGAGGCTGACGCTGCGCGGAAGGCTCTGCAGCACCGTCTTGTTGAAACCAGGCAGCGTGCCGTGGCTCAGGGTCCCTGCCAGGGGGGCACAGGCCGTGGTTAATCCCAAATGGGGGGGCTCCCGGTGCCGCCCCGCGCCCTGCCCGCAGCCTCACCGCAGTGCTTCACTGCAAAGAGCGTGTGGTTGAGTTGGTAGAGGTAGTTGTTGAGGAAGAAGACCATGGGCATCTGAGCGCAGACGAAGCTCAGCTAAAGGATGTAGAGGGGGGCACACTCAGTGCTGCTGGCGTGTTGCCCCGCCCATCCCAGCCACCCCACCGGGGCTCACGTGGAAGCAGGAGTAGAAGACGGTCTGGAAGATGATGATGTAGGCGTTGCAGGTGTCCCGCGGCGCCCGCTGCCTCTCCTTCTCCTTCTCCTGCTCCTCCTTGTAGTTAATGTACTCATAGTACTTCTGGGCCATCCTGCGTGGAGCAGTGGGTCAGCCGGCACCCCGTGCACACCCCACCCGCGCCCCGATGCCTACCGCATGATGTAGGTGCCCATGGAGGCCCAGAGGGGCACGATCACCATGCCAATGGCCACCGCGGAGGGCACCAGCGTGTAGTAGCGCTCCCAGTAGTTGCTGGAGACGAAGAGGGCGTAGATGCCGACCGCCAGGAACATGGCCCACTTGGTGCCAAAGAACCTGCCGGGGCAAGGAGCGGGTGGGTGGGTGGCCGTGCCAGGGAGCCGTGCTGGCCGGGAGCGCGGCGGGGCCGTACCTGATGAGGATGGGTGTGTAGAGCAGCGCCGCCACGGGTGTGACATTGATGCCCATCAGCACCTTGCGGTCGATGTCCTCCAACCGGATGTTGCTGTACTTCACCTCCCGGTAGGTCTCGTCATAGTGAAGGATCAGCTGCATCTGCAGCAGACCTGGTGGGGGGTCCAGGGGTGGTCACCCCATGGCCTGAACACCCCGAGTTCTTCTGGGGGTCCCTGGGATGTCCCATACCCAAGTAGACGCTGTAGGTGAGGGTGCCAGCCAGGCTGGCAGCCACCACGTTCTTGATGACACCGAGGCGCTTGCGGCGATAGTACTTCTGCTCCTCCTCCTCCTCATTGTAGTCAGGGTGGGCACCCACAAAATCATCCAGCTGTGGGTGATTCCAGCTGTCACCCTTGGGGATGGCCACCACGGGCCTGCTTCCCCCTCCACAGGTGTCCCTCTGGTCTCACCTGTGAATCTGTCCCCTCGGTGCCCAGCATGGCACTTGCCACTGTCTTGGCCCCATCCTGGCAGCCGTCAATGTCCTTCTCCATTGGTGCTTCTGGAGGGCTCTGGATGGTGTCAGGGTGGGAGGGACCCTGTTGGCACCTCAAGGCTTGCACCCATATGTTTTGCCTCCCTGTGACCTGCACACACAGACCTCATGCCCAGCACCCCCAGCCCTTTCACCACTGCATCCAGCACCGTGTACCCATGCACACGGCATCCCCAAGCCCTGAACCTCTGTGCTCTGCACTCCCAGATCATGCACTCGTGGTTGCACCCCTGTGTTCTGCGCCCCTACACCTTCAGATCCTGCACCCCCGAATCCCGTGCCCCCTACCCGGCTTTGCACTCCCCAGAACTGCACCTCCGGGCTCAGCACCCCAGCCTCCTGACAGCCCCCCCGCCCCGTCACACCGACCCCAGCCCTGCTTGCCCGTGCCGGAGCTCCTCGGGGCGGGGCGGGAGCTTCTTCCTCTTTCGGTTAGCACGGGCGGGACGGAGGTGGTTAAAGGGGCCGATCCCGGACCCCCCCGCCCGCTGCCGGACCCCCCGGTCCCTGCTGGGCTACCTGCGCTGCCCCCAGGGAATCTGGAGTCCAGCTGCACACTGGAATGGGGTAACATGGATCTGGGATGACAGGAAGCTCTGGGGAGGTGGAATGGAGCTGGGTCCCCTCTAACAGCCTCGTCCCTGCAGTGGGAACCCCTATGCAGGGCTGGTGAGCCACCTGCGGGCATCCTGGCTCTCTGGGAAGACGCGGCCCCTGGAATACCGCGTGGCACAGCTGGAGGCTCTGGGACGCTTCCTGGATGACAAGAAGCAGGAGATCCTGGAAGCCACTGAACTGGATATGGGCAAGGTAAGAGGGGCTGGGAATTGGGGGCTACTGGCATCACATCTTTGAAGTCCTTCATACTCCGTTGTCTGGGTATTGCATCCTTGTGGGGGTCTGGGCACAGGGGTGTCCCTTCCTTGGCATCCTGTTTCCTCCTTGATGTGCTCCCAGGCTGATGCATCTGTAAGTGCTGGATCCCTGCAGATCCAGGGAGAGTGGAGGGACCGTGCTGTTGATCCCATCCCTGGTGCCCTGAAACCAGGCAAAGGCCCTGTCAGTGAACTGCCAAGGTGGGAGTGTTTCACACTCTGATCTGCATCCTGGGGATCCATGTGACCTCCACATCCTGGGGTGCTCCTGGCCAGCCTGGCACGCCCAGGATTACTGGCATTATGCAATGTGCTGGCACTGCACATTCCTCCCAGGGCCTCCAAGGGACTGGTTTCACTGGCACGGTGGCATGGGCAGGGCTCTGGATATGGCTCAGGGTATTGTGGCATGCCAGGAGCTCCTGGATGATCTGCTGATGAAGCGGGAGCATCCACACTATGGATAATTCTAGTGGTTGCACCTCATCATCTCTAGAAGCATTCATGGCCAGGTTGGATGGGGCTTGGAGCAACCTGGGCTAGTGGAAGATGTCCCTGCCCATGATGGGATGGAATTGGATGAGCTTCAATGTCTCTTCCAACCCAAACCATTCCGAGATAATCCTCACCTCTTTCTTCGGCATCAGTGAAGGGGCCCATGCCCTCAGCAATGTCTTTCCACGTCCTGCCATCTCCCAAGGCTCCTAATTGCCTTGTTTGTTGGAGGCAAGGCCTTCTCCTTCAGCCAGGCCTTGATAGGCATCAGCGCTCTGAGTGTGTCCTAATCATCTTTCCTAATTACGCCTAATTAGATCCGGTTGTCCAGTAATGAGCTAGTTATGCAGCCGGGCCCTCATAGCTAGATGGACACTTCACCTGCTCTTACGTAGCTGAGGTGGTGTCTCACCCCCAGCGGTGCCGGTTCCTCTCTGGTGCTGATGATTGGTGGCACTTGGATGACCTCAGACTTAATGTCCTATCTCACAACCTTTGTATCCCATCAAAATTCGTAATGAACCATCATCTTCCTTATCCAGCTGATGCCATAGTCATGCTGGGCTGAGAACGGCCCCCCCATTGCTTCACTCCACTATCTCATGTGCCTGCTGAGCCCTCGTTTCCAAGAGGGTCCTCGCACCTCCTGGCAGCTGCATTTTGGGGACCTGAAGGTCTCTTGGTGGTGGAAGATCCTGGGAATCAGCAACCAGCCTTCCCAACCCCAAAGTGGTGTGGGGATGGGAGGAAGACTCCAATCCAGGGGTGGTTTTGGGTTGGAGGAGTCCAATATATGATGTTGCAGCACAGGAGCTTTGCTCCCCCTGCTCTCCACAGTCATGAAGGGGCTCCACTGAGCCTGCTGGGCTATGCCTGGAGCCTTCACACTTCTCCTGCAAGGATGATATGATCCCAATCTGTGCTCTGCAGCTATCAAGAGGACCCACTTCTCCATCACAAGGGGTTTAATTAAGCTGTGGTTCTTATTACTTCCCTTTAGTCAAGTCTTAAGGCTTTGACTAAACTTAAAACTAAGGTGCAGCTTTTGCCCACAGGCAGTGGAAGGCTGCTTGGGGCTTTGCTTCCAGCTTGAATACCCAAGTGGTAAGGATTCCTTCCACCAAGACCAGCTCTTCAGGAGCTGTGGTGACATTGCTTGGGTATCCCTTTGGCTTGGGGCTCTGTTGCCAGTTCACAGTGCTGAGCTCGGGAATTTGTTAAATACCATGAAAATGTTCAGTTTTGGTTTTTTGGGGTTTTTTTCCTTCTGGCCAAGTAACTATTTTTATAAAATTTCTGGGTCACTGATATTCCCCAGGAGTTACAGGTGATGGAAACTTCTGCTGAAGAGATCCTCCTGCTATTCATGTTTGGAAGAGGGGGGAGATGCCTTCTGGGGTGATGGGGTTGGTGTTGGAGTGATGGGGTCTGTGTTAGGGTGACAGGGTCAGTGATGGAGTCAGTGATGTGGTGATGTCTGTCCCCAGCCATCCTTTGAGGCTTTCTTCAGTGAGATCCTGCTCTGCAAGAATGAGCTCAACGTCACCCTCAACAACCTGTCCCACTGGATGAAGGATGAGTACGTGGACAAGAACCTGGTAAGAAGGAAGCTCTGGGGAAAGGGAAGTGGGGGAGAGGGATTGCTGGTGGGGAAGGCAGTGCTGAGGTCATGTTCTTCCTCGAAGGTGATGCAGCTGGACTCTGCCTTCATCCGCAAGGACCCCTACGGGGTGGTGCTCATCATAGCACCCTGGAATTACCCCATCCACCTCTTCCTGGTGCCCCTCATTGGGGCCATCGCTGCCGGTGAGCCCAAACTTCCAGTCCCCTGGCCTGGAAGTGCCAGGGTCTCCCCAGGGATCTCGTCCCCAGAAGGGCTGGCTGTCACCATGTCACTGTGCTGATGTCCTGTTCATCTTCCCCCAGGGAACTGTGCCATCATCAAACCCTCAGAGATCTCCAAGAACACAGAGAGGCTCGTTGCTGAGACACTGAGCTGTTACCTGGACAATGTGAGAAGCCCTTCTTGTCCTTGTCTGTTGTTCTTAGAGCATGATGTTCCCAATCCCGCCTCACACCCACCATCCCCACACACCATCTATGTGCAGAACCCCCTCCCTCCATCTTCAGCCAATGTCCCAGATTCCTGGGATGCTGTTGGTGGGGGCAGATGGTGATAAGAGGGGATTTTTTCTCTTTCCTTGCAGGACTGCTTTGCTGTGGTGACCGGCGGCGTGCCGGAGACCACCAGGCTGCTGGAGAACAAGTTTGACTACATCTTCTTCACTGGTACGTCCCACGGGACAGAGCAGAGCCCTGCCTGGATGTGGTGCCAGGATGTGTTGGAGGATCCGGGATGTGTATCTGAGGTCTGGTGGGACGCAGTGCCAGACCCCAGAGCCGTGTGATGGCTGGTGGGATTCCCACCTCAATCCATGTTTTCCCTGCCCGCAGGCAGTCCCCCGGTGGGGCGGATCGTGATGAAAGCTGCTGCCAAGCACCTGACACCGGTGACGCTGGAGCTGGGGGGCAAGAACCCCTGCTATGTGTCCGACACCTGTGACGTGACCAACGTGGCGCGGCGCGTGGTCTGGGGCCGCTTCTTCAACGCGGGCCAGACCTGCATCGCGCCCGACTACCTGCTCTGCACCTTAGAGATGCAGGAGAAGCTGCTCCCGGCCCTGCAAAAGGCCATCACTGATTTCTATGGCCCCAACCCCCGGGAATCCCCGGATTTCGGCCGCATTGTCAGTGACAGGCAGTTCCAGTGGGTGCAGAGGCTGCTGGGCAGCGGGCGCGTGGCCATCGGGGGACAGACGGACGAGGCCGAGCGCTACATCGGTGAGGCTTGGGGGTCACTCACACCTTGGTGAGCACATTGGGGGTTTTCAGGGGGTCTGCATACAGAGGGGAGGCTCTAGAGGGAAAAGAGTTATAGGGGTGCTTAAAAATGGGTCCTGAGGGGAGGTTTGATCTCCCACCTCTGTGCCCGGCTGACGCTGTCAGGTTTCCTCTCCACAGCTCCCACGGTGCTGGCAGATGTGCTGCCCTCGGACCCTGCCATGCAGGAGGAGGTCTTTGGGCCCATCCTGCCCATCGTCGTCATCGCCAACATGGATGAAGCCATTGACTTCATCAACGCACGGCCGCAGCCATTGGTTGTCTATGCCTTCTCCTGCGACAGCAAGGTGTGTCTGTGGGGCAGAAAAAGTGGGGAGGGAAGTCAGGCACCACCTCCACGAGCCCTAGGACGTGCTCTGAAGGGTCTTTAGAGCCAAAACCCTTTGGGAACATCTGATGGGCGAACTGGGTAATGTTTGCCATGTGCAAGCCTCTCATCTACCTTCTCTGCTCCCCCCAGATAGTGAACCAGGTGCTGGAGCGGACGAGCAGCGGAGGCTTCTGTGGCAATGACACCCTGATGCACCTGACACTGAGCTCTCTGCCCTTCGGAGGCACTGGTAGGTCCAAAATCCCCACTCCTGGCCATTGGGAGCCAGGTGTGATCCGTGGCCTGAGCCATGGTGAGGAATGTGAGTTTCTTCCTGCAGCCTGTGTGGTTCTCAGCTGGATCCCTTAATGTCCCTCAGGAGCCAGGTTGTACCTTCATTCCAACTTTTAGGACAAAATAGTAGTAGCAAAATGCTTATGAAAACCTGGAGAACCTCTTACAGGATCTTGGAGATCCTCCTCGGAGAAGAAGAAATATTTGGTCTCCAGAGGCACCAATTTCTGCTTTCTCAGGTGAAAAGTGAGGCTGCTTAGCCCTGGGCTCTGGATGCAGCAAGGTCCAGGGATACAGGAATACAGGAATGTTGTTTCCCAGAATACTTCCCCATGACTTGATCTCTTCCTAAAATATTTCTGGGATAAGTCCCCTCATTTGGTGCTACCCTTGCTCAGCATCTCTGTCAGGGCTGGCACCTGAGTCAGACATAATGAAACACCCAGACAATTAATTCCTCACCTGCCTGTGGCTCAGGGAACAATTTTTTGTACTTCCTATTCTGTAACTTATCTTAATTGGGAATGATTCAAACCAACCACCTTCAATTATTAGGTAAAGCCACTTTAGAGCAGGTGAAGGGGCTGAAGTCATTGGGGTGAGATGGCACCAAAGCTTCCACGGAAGTCACTGGGCTCTTAAGCTCCAGTTAAACCAGCCACAGGAACTGGGAAAACTGGTGTTGCCAATGTGGCTCCAGGCTTTTAGAGTTCCAGGAAGAAGGGCAAACAGCTCCAGCTGTGGGAAGATACAGTGGAGCATCATGGAGTGAAATCAAGGCTTGCAGAACCCAGCAAAGCTTGTATACATAAATGGAGGCGGGTAAATAGGAGACGCTGGGGCCTCCAAACTGCTGAGCTGGACTGAGGATCCATATACCTGGAGGAGGCACTGGAAAAATGGAATTCCTCCACCATGTCTGTGCTGCTCAGAAAATCCTGCAGGTGTCTTTTCCCCTCACTTTGATGCTTGGAAAAGGCATCATCAGGAGCAGAGTCCTGTCCTGAGCGTGGACCTGTCCTGTGTGTTCCAGGGAACAGCGGCCTGGGAAAATACCATGGGAAGTTCACTTTTGACACCTTCTGCCACCACCGGGGCTGCCTGCACCGGAGCATGGGGCTGGAGACGCTCAACAGCCCGCGCTACCCCCCCTACACCCAGCAGAAGCTGGGGCTCCTCACGACCACCTTCGAGGTGAAGCGCAGGGGCACCTGCACCCTGCTCTGAGCCTGCCACGCCCTGCTCTGAAGATGCCACGGAGTCAGTGGGAAGGACTGGGACTGTCCTGCTCCCCCTCTTCATCACGCTCCCCACCTCCTCACCGTGTCCTCTGCCTCGCTGGAGCATGTCAGACAGCCGGGATGGACATCCCCTCCTGCATCCTTGTGGCCTCTGCTCCAAACCGTTTTCCAGGACACAGCTGAAATGGCCAAAACCTTTTCTTAGTTCAAACTTCTCTTCCTGATGGAGAAGCGCTCCCATCAGTCCCACCTCCCCTCACATGGACTTTTCCTTTGGAATGTGCCTCTCCTTCCTCTGTTGCTCTTTGCTCTGTGTAACTCTGCCCGTAGTAAAGACTTTGCATCAAACTCTCTCCCAGCCTCTCTTTGTCCCTCCCTCCTCTGGTTTGGGGGGTGCTGGGAGGGTTGGGGGCGTTTCCCAAGAGGTTTTAGCTGGAATGGAGGTGTGGCTGGGCAGACAGCCAAGGGGAAGGACAGGCGGCCAAAAGGCAGGCAGGAAGCTGGCAGCCACCCTGTAGCTAGGAAGAGGGAAGCTGTGGTTGATAACCCCAGTGCAGCCAGCCCACACTGCACCTGTGGGAGCATGGAGACTGGAACTGTCTTCCCGCAGCTCCCTGGGAGTGAGGCCAAGAGAGCCCCTGAGGGCGATGGTGGGAACGGAAGTGTGGATGGTGATGCTGTGAGGTGAGTGTGGAAGGACAGAGGGGTGGCAGGAGGGGTCCCGGTGCTCCATCCTCTCCCTGGAGTGGCACTTGGGTGCTGGGATGGGGCGATGTGGAGCTCTGAGGAGCTGGAATGGGGCTGGCATCCCTCCAACACCCCTGTCCCCACCGCAGGAACCCCTTTGCAGGGCTGGTGAGCCACCTGCGGGCAGCCTGGCTCTCTGGGAAGACGCGGCCCCTGGAATACCGCGTGGCACAGCTGGAGGCTCTGGGACGCTTCCTGGATGACAAGAAGCAGCAGATCCTGGAGGCCACTGCATCTGACTTGGGCAAGGTGAGAGGGGACAGGAACAGGAGGACTTGGTGGCCAGAGGAGCTGGGGGGCTCCCACAGCCCAGCTGGGGGTGCTTTGTCCTCCTCTCATTGGGTTTTCCAGCCCTGCCTGGGCTCTGCTTCAGGCTCACAGCCTCTGGATTTGGGAGACTGAGATGAAGCATGTCACCATCACCGTACCCCAAAATCCATCCCTGCTCTGACATAGAGGGCACTGTGGGGAGCCCCTTGACATGGATAGCCATTCCCACACCCACCAGCCTCAGTTTCCCTCTTCCCTGAGCAAATTAATCCCAGATTTCTGTCCCTGCTCCCTGCCCTGGTCTTCCCATCTGATGTCACTCCCTTTCCTCCCCGGGGCTCACCCAGGCTGTGACTCCCTGAGCCCAGATCCCCTGGCTCTGCAGCCAGAGCCTTAATACTAATCAGGGGTCATTGTCTTCTCTTCTTCAACCTAGTCCCTTTGGACACCCTCCCTATTCTTCCCATTGTCTGGATGAACAGGATCTGCATGATTTTTCCTATTTTTAAGCAATCAGTGCTTAAAAATGTCATGTTGCAGACACAGGGGGTGCTCAATGCCCTTAGGGATTCGAATGAAGCATGGGATGGAGAGGGCTCCAGTCCCCAAATCCTGGGCAAAACACCATGGAGCATTGGGATAAGAGCTGCAGGATATGCAAAGGTCACATGTTGCATCCTTGGTGTCTGCAGCCACCCTTCGAAGCCGAATTATCTGAGATCCTCCTGTGCAAGAATGAGCTCCATGAGACCCTGAACAACCTGTCCCACTGGATGAAGGACGAGAAGGTGGACAGGACCCTGGTGAGAGGGAGGAGGAGGAGAGAGAGGATGGGAGGCAGAGCTGGGTGGGATGGTGGTGCAGGGTGGGACCTGATGTGGCAGATGTCCCACAGGTGATGCAGCTGGACTCTGCCTTCATCCGCAAGGACCCCTACGGGGTGGTGCTCATCATAGCACCCTGGAATTACCCCATCCACCTCTTCCTGGTGCCCCTCATTGGGGCCATCGCTGCCGGTGAGCCCAAACTTCCAGTCCCCTGGCCTGGAGGATCCCAGCAGTGCCAAGCACTGGCGAGGGCACTTTGTCCATAGAAGGGCTGGCTGTCACCGTGTCACAGCTCCAATATCCTGTCTGTCTTCCCCAGGGAACTGTGTCATTGTCAAACCCTCTGAGGTGTCCAAGAAGACAGAAAGACTCGTGGCAGAAGCGCTGCCCACCTATCTGGACAAGGTGGGACACACTCCCCATCCCTGTGGTATGGCTGGGGCAGTCCTGCACACACAGAGCTGTGCTCTGAGCCTGCCTCCCACACCATCTCTGGTTCCATGTACTGCCCAACTTCCTTCCTCCATGCCCAGCCAGTGTCCCAGCCTCCCAGGGTGCTGTTGGTGGGGGCAGATGGTGATAAGAGGGGATTTTTTCTCTTTCCTTGCAGGACTGCTTTGCTGTGGTGACCGGCGGCGTGCCGGAGACCACCAGGCTGCTGGAGAACAAGTTTGACTACATCTTCTTCACTGGTACGTCCCACGGGACAGAGCAGAGCCCTGCCTGGATGTGGTGCCAGGATGTGTTGGAGGATCCGGGATGTGTATCTGAGGTCTGGTGGGACGCAGTGCCAGACCCCAGAGCCGTGTGATGGCTGGTGGGATTCCCACCTCAATCCATGTTTTCCCTGCCCGCAGGCAGTCCCCCGGTGGGGCGGATCGTGATGAAAGCTGCTGCCAAGCACCTGACACCGGTGACGCTGGAGCTGGGGGGCAAGAACCCCTGCTATGTGTCCGACACCTGTGACGTGACCAACGTGGCGCGGCGCGTGGTCTGGGGCCGCTTCTTCAACGCGGGCCAGACCTGCATCGCGCCCGACTACCTGCTCTGCACCTTAGAGATGCAGGAGAAGCTGCTCCCGGCCCTGCAAAAGGCCATCACTGATTTCTATGGCCCCAACCCCCGGGAATCCCCGGATTTCGGCCGCATTGTCAGTGACAGGCAGTTCCAGTGGGTGCAGAGGCTGCTGGGCAGCGGGCGCGTGGCCATCGGGGGACAGACGGACGAGGCCGAGCGCTACATCGGTGAGGCTTGGGGGTCACTCACATCTTCATCCTTGCACGGAGCGCATTTCAGCTTTGGAGAAGATTATGAGGGGAACTGGGTGCTTGGCCAGGTGGGCTTTTGTACAGGAGGTGTGTCCTGGGGGGATCACCAAGGTGCCCTCTCCCACCTCTGTGCCCGGCTGACGCTGTCAGGTTTCCTCTCCACAGCTCCCACCGTGCTGGTGGATGTGCAGCCCTCGGATCCCATCATGCAGGAGGAGATCTTCGGGCCCATCCTGCCCATCGTCATCATCGCCAGCGTGGATGAAGCCATTGACTTCATCAACAGCAGGGAGCGGCCCTTGGCTGTCTACGCCTTCTCCTCAGATGACAAGGTAGAGCCAGGCCAGGACTACACCTGCCCTGTGCTCCTTGGCAGCTGTACCAGCCGTGTTTGTGCCCCAAGTGTTTCCCTTACAGCACACAGCCTCAGTTAGCGGGTATGGGTTGGGTTTGGAAGTAGTGGAATGGGGTGGGAAACCCATGTCCCATCTTCTTCCCGTCACTCCCAGGTGGTGAACCAGGTCCTGGCGCGGACGAGCAGTGGTGGCTTCTGTGCCAACGACACCCTGATGCATGTGACACTGCCCTCTCTGCCCTTTGGAGGCATTGGTAGGTACAAAATCCCCACTGCTGGCCATTGGGAGCCAGGAGTGATCCCACCCATGGTCAGGAAGGGTCTCAGGAGGAACTCCCAGCTCCAGAGAACTCAGTAGTCCTTAGGGAAGTTCTCCTCCAGAAGCCCTTTGCTTCTCCTTGGGCTCCCGGGCTTTGCTGGACACCTGTGGAGCACTCTGAGGTTCTTTCTTTCCATACTCCCTATCCCAAGCTCTGTGTTCCCTGGATCCATGGAAGTGCCTTGCTTACAACACAGGGAATCAGGGCTTGAAGCAGCCTGGTCTAGTGGAAGCTGTTCCTGCCCGTGGCAGGGGGTGGAACTGGATAATCTTTAAGGTCCTTTCCAACCCAAACTATTCTGGGATTCCATGATGGAGACATCTGCATTTCATGAGATGATCTCCACTACCAGCTCCTGTTTTCCATTCCAATTTTCCACCCTTTTTCCTCTCTTCCCACTCAGCTGGCCAGGAGGCATCAGTGACCCCCCTTTATCCTGGGGCTGCTGTGTGAGGCACTGCAGCCAGTGCATCACCCCAACCACAGTTACATTTTACCAGGCACCCTGACTGGCTCATGGCATTTTATCCCATCTGTTACCATGCCTGGCTTTCCTGTGCTTGTTCCTGGCCAGCCAGCTTCCACCTCCCAACATCCATCCTTGCCAAAGGCACCTCGGTCATTGTGCCTCTCCACCCCTGCAGTCTTGCCCCCTTGCAGCAGGTTGGATCCAGCATGGATGGGATCCAGGATGGATGGGATGTCTTTTGCAGGGTATTCCTGTGGTAGGGAAGCTCATCCGGTGGGAGCATCTTGCTGCTGCCATCACCTCATCAGTGACACTTCCAACTGCTAAACATGTTAATTGAAGTGGTAAAATCCACTGAGGAGAGAGTTTTTGGGAATCTCTCCACCTTCCAGCCTAACCTTCCCACTCCAAACACCCACTTGGGTGTCACCTCCGTGGTCCTCTTTGTGTCACATTCCTGGGACGCTCACCCACGGCCGGACGAGCCCGTGGCGCCGCTTTTACAGAGCTGGGAGCTTTATTTGGGCTCCCCTGCCCCCATCTGCCCCCAGAGGCAGCCAGCCAGCGGGATGCCGTGCTGTGTGTTCCAGGGCACAGCGGCCTGGGCACGCACCACGGGCGCTTCAGCTTCGACACCTTCTCCCACGCGCGGGGCTGCCTGAGGCGAGCGATGGGCCGGGAGCCGCTCAACGCGCCGCGCTACCCCCCGTACCGCCGGGAAAACTTCGGGATCGTCCGCGCCGCCTCGCGGGTGCCGCGCAAGGGCGGCTGCGCCCTGCTCTGAGCGCCGGAGCCCGCCCGCTAAGGCAGCTCCTGCTGCTGCTGCCGGTGCCCGGGCGCAATGAAAGGTGTTCCTGCACGTCCCGTGTGATTCCCTTCCACCTCCCTTTTGCACCCCCGCTCACCCCAAAAGTCCCTTGTCCCCCACGTCTCCCTCCATTCCGGTCCCACATCCATCTTTTCTGGCTGTTTGGGGCTTTATTTCCACGGGTACCACCAGAGCAGAGGGATCTCCTGTGCCCCGCATTGCGTACTCTGCCTGGAGAGGGTCCACCACAACTCCCTGATCCCAAATCCTTGAGCTGGGATGGTCCCAGTTTCCTTTGCCCCATGATATCAGTGTTCTTTGCCCCGTGTTCCCAGTTTCTCCTGCTCCATGATCCCAAGTTTCCTTTGCCCCGTGATGATCTCAGTGTCCTTTGCCCCATGTTCCCGTTCATCCTGCCCCATGATCCCAGCTTCCTTCGCTCCATGCTGCTCCATTGTGGGGGCTGGCTGTGCCGGTAACGGGACACCCATTCCTGCTGGGCTGTGGGCTGCCCTGCCTGAATCCCACGGGGATCCCTCCGAGGGAGCTGAGATAAAGACAGTTTACCAGGGAAGGGGAAACATCCCTGATGCCCGCCTCCAGGGACCGCGCCGGGCTGAGGGCTCGGGGCCAACGCTGAGCCCGCCGCAGGCGGAGCCGGGCTTTGCAGTGAGTCCAAGTGTCTGGACCGCTCCAGCTCCGAGACCTTCCGGCACCTGTGGCCGGAGCAGCTCCAGAAACCGGACCGAAAGCTCGGGAGCCCTGGAAGAGCGGGAGGCTCCGCGCCGCCACCGTAAAGACGCGCTTCGTCCACGAGCACGCGCTTCCGCTTCCGCCCGCCCCTCGGACACGCCCCACCAATCGCCGCGCAGCACGGCGGCGCTCCGCCCAATCAGCGACGCTTCCCTCTCTTTCTTCCCGCCCCTGCCGCCCTTTGCGGGACTCCCACCAATGAGAAGCGCGTCCGCCGCCGCTCGCCCCGCCCACGACGCGCCGCCGCACGCGCGTGCGCAGTGCCCGCGGGGGCGACCAGGGGTCAGGACGGCGCAGGGCCCGCGGGCAGGTGAGCAGGGAACGGCGGCCGGGGGGGCCCGGGGCGGCCCGGGGCTGGGGTCACCCCCGGGGACGTGCGGTGGCCGCCCGAATCCCGCCTGGGGCAGAGGGGGCGGCCCCGCCACTGCGCTACCCTCCGCTCCCGTGCTCTGCGGAGGGACGCACGCAGGCTGAGCGGGGCCGCGGGCGCCTCACGGGTGGGTGGGGGCCAAGCAAACCCCCTTGGGGTTTGGGCACGGGGGGACACGTGCGTCCCTTGGAGGGGGCAGGACATCAGGGCCCCTGGTTCCTTGGGGTGGGAGGGGACACCTGGGTGGCCCTGGATGGGGCGGGGGGCAGCAGGATGGCCGGGTCCCCTGGGGGAACAGCTGGGTCCCTTTTAGGGGGTGGACAGGATACTTGGGGGGTACACTTGGGTTTCTTAAGAGGGGGCTGCAGGGAGGGGTGGGATGCCTGGGTTGGCAGAGGAGACGGGATGCTTTAGGTCCCTAGGGGGGTCCCCTGTGGAGTGCTGGGACAGGGGTGCCTGGGGGTCCGGGTCTCTTTGGGTGGAGAGGTGGGGATCAGGGTGCCAGTGTCCCCCATGGGCAGTGGGGGGCCCCTGGCTGCCCCAGTCCCTTTCTGGTAGTTGCTGAGGTTCCCTCTGCACCCCAGGACCGGCCATGGCAGCGCTGCGACTGCTGTACCAGGCTGCCCGTGCAGGTGAGGCCGCCCGGGAGCCCCCAAACCTCCTGAACGCCCAAACCCCCCCAGGGCGACCCTGCTGACCCTGCTGTCCCTCCCCAGGCCCCCTGGCCCCACTGGGCTCCCTGCGCCCGCTCAGCACCAGCACCCCCAGGGACTGTTACAGTGAGTACAGCCGTGCCACCCCCCGCGGGGGCTCAGCCCCCTCGGCAGGGCCCTGCAGGGCGGGCTCAGCTCCCTCTTCCCGCAGAGTACGTCAACATGCGGGAGCCGGCCATGGACATGCGATCCATCACCGACCGCGCCGCCCAGACCCTGCTCTGGACCGAGCTCGTCCGCGGTGAGACCCCGCTCGCCCTCCTCGTTTGGGGCGACCCCCCCTTCCCAAATACATCCTCACCCCTCTGTCTGCCTCGCAGGCCTGGCCATGACCCTGAGCTACCTTTTCCGCGAGCCGGCCACCATCAATTACCCGTTTGAGAAGGGCCCGCTGAGCCCGCGGTTCCGCGGGGAGCACGCGCTGCGCCGCTACCCGTCCGGGGAGGAGCGCTGCATCGCCTGCAAGCTCTGCGAGGCCGTGTGCCCGGCACAGGTGAGACCCCTTCCTCCCCTTCCTCCTCCTCCTCGCGCGGGGCTCTGGCCGTGACTGTGTCCCTGTGCCAGGCCATCACCATCGAGGCCGAGCCCCGCGCCGACGGCAGCCGCCGCACCACGCGCTACGACATCGACATGACCAAGTGCATCTACTGCGGGTTCTGCCAGGAGGCCTGTCCCGTGGATGCCATCGTGGAGGTGAGCGGGGCCTGCGGGGGGCACTGCAGGCGCTCCCCTTTCCCGCCACGGTGACCCCAGGGGTGACCCCGTCCCGCCCCGGCAGGGCCCCAACTTCGAGTTCTCGACGGAGACGCACGAGGAGCTGCTCTACAACAAGGAGAAGCTGCTCAACAACGGCGACAAGTGGGAGGCCGAGATCGCAGCCAACATCCAGGCTGATTACCTGTACCGGTGACGGGCCCCTCCCGCCCCCCAAATAAAGTGTTTGGGGGTTCTCCCCCTCTGCTGGCACTGTGGGTGCCAGCCCCTTCCCATAACTCCGTGTCTTTTCCTTTCCAGTGCTGGGGTCAGACCCCCTGACCCTTGGGGGGACCCCACCCCTGGGTGTGTGGTTGTGTTTTGGGGAGGGGGATGCAGGTCCTGGGGGTGCTGGCACCAATTCTGGGGTAGGGGGTGGTTTGCAGGGAAAGGTGTGGGAGGTGGAGGGGGGCAGGCAAGGATGGAGGGGCAGTGCTGAGGGGATTTAGGAATCTGGGAAGGTCATTTCCAGTTCCTGAGGGCAGCCAGGGTTGGGGGGACCTGGTGATCCTGGCAAGGGGGGTTCCCAGTGGTGCTGGTGTGAGTGTCCCAGTGATGCCTGTGATCCGGGGGATCCCAGCAGAGGGGCCTGATGGTACCAGTGGTACTGGTATGGGTGTCCCAGTGATGCTGGTGTGTGGGTACCAGTTCGGGGTGCCTGGCACATCTGCAGACCTGCAGTGGTACCAGTGTGGGAGTCCCAGTGATCCCAGCAGGGAAATCCTAGTGCTACCAGTTGTTAGGACTTGTCCCTCGAAGGTGAGAGTAATGCAGGGGTGGAGTAGAGTGAAAGGACTCTTAATGACTGGTGTTTGTAAGTATGCATGTGTAGGGTTTATTTTAGAACAGTTGGATGGCTGTGGAAAGCAGGTATGTAGGCATTTTGGTCATTATTATCTACAGTAATATAGCAAGATGAAAGCATAAAAAAACGTTACTTTAAAGAAACATATAAGGGAGAAGAGAAAAAAAGAACTGAAAGATAAGGGTAAAAACCAAATCACCCCTGGCAAATCTTGTGACTTGATTGTTGCAATTTAATTGTCCCTTGGTCAAAGTGATGGTCTAGATCTGTCTGCAGTGGGGGAAGAAGCCCACAAAACACAAAGTCTGATGGGTTAAAATGAGATCAGGCTCGGGGGCAATGCCCAGATTTCAGTCCTCTGATGAAAGGCCTCAGAAATGAGTCTGGGAGCACTTCGGGGGTCTTCGATGCTTTTCAGCTGCCATGAGAGGCAGCGACGTTCAGCCTTCTTCCGGAGGGGAAGCATTAGAACCGAGCCAGTCGTGCAAGGGAGGGCCAGAGCATGACAACAACGACGACTGCGCCTTGCAGGATGCAGCAGTGATAATTCACCCCCTTTGTTTTATGCAGATTGGGCAGTAGCACCCCAAACCCCTTCTCGCCGGGGGTGGCAATCTGGCCCCAGTAAATCCCCCTGGCTCCTGCACAAGTGGGGGTTGTTTGGAGTAATCACCAACAGCGGTTTCACACCGGTGCGGGGGTCCTGCTGATTCTCGCGGGCGCTTTCCCGGCTCCGCCCGGCTGCAGGAAGCGTTTCCCATTTCCGTGCTCCTCGGGGGATGCTGCGGGGCTCCTGCCGCTCCCCAGCGGTGCGGGGTGCGCTGCGTCCCGGGGCGCGGCGGGGCCGGGCCGTCCCTCCCCGGGGCCGGGCTCTTCCAGGGGAAGAGGAAGTGCTGGATCCCGGCCGGGCGGGGGGCAGCGCGGCCGGCTGGCCCCGGGGCGGGGAATGCGCTGGCCCTGACTCAGAGGCAGCTGAATGGGGCGGGGGAAGGGGGGTTCCCAAAGTACTTTGCCAGCCCGGCGCTGGGCACGGCCGCGTGTGGCCGAGCGGGCCGGTTTGCCGCGGGGACAGCGCGGGGACAGCCCGGCTCCGCCGCCGAGACACCGCGGCGACCTCTGCCCTGTTGTCCCCCTTTCCCTCCCTCACGCCTGAGGAAGCTCTCAGTTTCCCATTCTCATCCCGCCCCGTTCCCTCCCGCTCCGTTCTGTGCCGTGCCCGGGTGTGTGCCCTGACCCGGGCCGGAGCGGGGGCCATGGGGTCCCTGTTCCGCAGCGAGGAGGTTTGCTTGGCCCAGCTCTTCCTGCAGTCGGCTTCTGCCTACAGCTGCATCAGCGAGCTGGGGGAGCGCGGGCTGCTGGAGTTCAGAGACGTGAGTAGGGGCTGGGGGGTGTCTGGGGTGCAGGGGGCTCGGCTGGGTGGGCGCTGGGTTTGGGGTGCTCCGTGTGCAGGGGGCTTGGTGTGGTCGGGCTCGGGGTGCGTGTTCTGGGGCGCCGTGGGAACAGGGAAGTTGGTCAGGCTGGGTTTGGTGCCCGGGCTGCCTGTTCCCCCGGGGTGCCGAACCCCCCAGTCCAGCGTGGGGCCATGCCTTGACTGTACCCCGCAGCTGAACCCCAAAGTGAGCCCCTTCCAGCGGCGCTTCGTGGGCGAGGTGCGGCGCTGCGAGGAGATGGAGAAAACCTTCAGTGAGTGCCGGGGGGCCGCGGGCTGGCTTTGTGGGGGGGACTCCCGGCTCGGCCCCTCCGTCTGAGCGTGCCCCCCTGTTCTCCAGCCTTCCTGCAGCAGGAGCTGCGGGCGGCGGGGCGGGTGCCGGGGCCGTGTCCCGAGAGCCCGCGGGCGCCGGCGGCGCGGGAAGCGCTGCGGGTGCAGGAGCAGTCGGAGCAGCTGGCGCAGGAGCTGCGGGAGGTCAGCCGCAACCGCGCGTCCCTGCGCGGCCGCCTGCGGGACCTGCGCCAGTACCTGCACGTGCTGCGCGAGGGACAGCGCTTCACCAGCCTGCCGGTGCGTCCGGGGCTCCCCGCCCTCCTGGGGCTGCTGCCTCCTGCCTCAGTTTCCCCCGGGCTCATCCCTCTGCTCCGCATCGCCGCAGGCCCCGCTGGGCTCCCCGCCGCGGCCACGGGCGCTCTCGGAGCGTGAGCCCCTGCTCGACCCCTCCCTGCACCGGCACCTGGAGCGCAAGATCAAGTGAGAGGGGGAAGGGTGTGGCGCGGGGCTGGAGAGGGGCTCTGGGGCTGCGGGGTGGCCGCATCTGCTGCTGTGTCTCTGCAGCTTCGTGGCCGGTGTCATCCACCCGTGGCGAGTGACCGCCTTCGAGCGGCTGCTGTGGCGCGCCTGCCGCGGGTACCTGGTGGCCTCCTTCGTGGAGATGCCCGAGCCAATGGAGGACCTGGCCACGGTGAGGCAGCGCCTGGGGCGGGATGGGACGGCTGTGGGGGCTGGGACAGCAGAGTGACACAGACTGTGCTGTCGCCAGGGCGAGAGCATCACCTGGGTCATCTTCCTCATCTCCTACTGGGGCGAGCAGATCGGGCAGAAGATCCGCAAGATCTCGGACTGGTGAGTGGCCATGTGTCACCCACAGGGAGGTTTATTTAGTAACACCCACTCTGGACCCTGCTGCGGGGCCGGGCCAGGCTGGGGGGTCCTGGCACCCTGACACAGCGATGTCCCTCTGTCCCAGCTTCCACTGCCAGGTGTACACATACCCGGAGAGTGAGGACAGCAGGACAGAGGCCATTTCCAGGCTGCATGGCCAGATCCAGGAGCTCAGTGTGGTGAGCTGGGTGCCATGAGGGGATGTGGGGGCCACGCTTGGATTGCCACCCCTGACACGGGTGCCCGCAGACGCTGGAGGAGACGGAGAAGTACCTGGCGGAGGTGCTGGACAAGGTGGCGCAGGTGCTGCCCACCTGGCGCGTGCAGGTGCAGAAGATGAAGGCCATCTACCTCGTCCTCAACCAGTGCAGCTTCGATGTCACCAAGAAGTGCCTCATCGCCGAGGTCTGGTGCCCCGTGCGGGACCTCACCCAAGTGCAGGATGCCCTGCGCCAGGGATCTGTGAGTGGCTCGGTGTCCCCATGTCCCTGCACCCGGGATTGTTCCGTGTATCCCTGTTCTTGTTCTGGGGTTGCTCAGTTGTCCTTGTGGCAGGAGTTGCTCTGTCTTCCCCTGTTCTTGTGCCTGGGTTTCTTGGTGTCCCATGTTTTCATGTCAAGGGTTTGTCGGTGTCCCCATGTTTCGGGCCAGGGGTTGTTCTGTGTCTCCATGTCCTTTTTGTGGGGTTGCTCAGTGTCCCCATGTCTTCATGCCAGAGGTTGCTTGGTGTCCCTGTGTCTCCTCATCATGGTGGAGCATGTGCCAGGCTGGGGGGGATTGTGGGGTGGGTGCCAGGAACAGACTCCAGCTGCTGGGCAAGGAGTGCTGGGGGCTGGTGCCAGGAAGGGGGTGTTGTGGGGTGGGTGCCAGGGGCAGGCTCTCCAGGAGGGTGCCGGGATCAGGTTCTGGGTGCTGTTCCCGCAGTATCAGAGTGGCTCCAGCGTGGAGTGCTTCGTGCAGCGCGTCCCCACCTCAGAGAGCCCTCCCACCCTCATCCGCACCAACAAGTTCACCGCCGGCTTCCAGAGCATTGTGGACGCCTATGGGGTGGCCAGTTACCAGGAGGTGAACCCCGGTAAGGCCCCCTGGCACCCCCTGAGGCCCGGAGCTGAGAGGGGACACCTTGTGTAACGCAGTCCGTGTGTCCCGCAGCACCCTACGCCATCATCACCTTCCCCTTCATCTTCGCCATCATGTTTGGGGACGTGGGGCATGGGCTGCTCATGTTCCTCTTTGCGCTCTGGATGGTGCTGTACGAGGACAGCCCCCGCCTGCGGCAGGGCACCAACGAGGTGGGGGCACGATGGAGGGCTGGGACGCAGTCGGGGACACGGGGTGGCACTGGGAATGTGGAGCGGGGTTGGAGGTGTGGGACATGGCTGGGGGTAGGGGATGGGTTTGGATGACACAGGGTGGGGCTGGTGGCTTGGGACAGGGTCAGTATGGGTCAGGGTGGTGTGTGGGACATGGGAGCTGTGTTTGCCCCCCTAGATCTGGCTGACATTCTTCGAGGGGCGCTACCTCATCTTGCTCATGGGTGCCTTCTCCATCTACACCGGCTTCATCTACAACGAGTGCTTCAGCAAAGCCACTGCCATCTTCCCCTCTGCCTGGAGCGTGGCCACCATGGCTAACCACTCCTCCTGGAGGTGGGGTCCCGCCCCCGTGCCCCCTGCCCGGGTCCCCATCCCCTGCTGGCACTGACACCCCTTGCTCTGCCCCCAGCTCTGCGTACCTCGCCACCCACCCCTCGCTCACCCTGGACCCCAATGTCACCGGTGTCTTCCGAGGGCCATATCCATTTGGGATTGACCCAGTGAGTGTCCCATGGGGGTGACAATGAGGTGGGACCCTCTTTGGGGTGGTGCAGAGTCTCACCCACCTTGTTTGTGGCAGATCTGGAGCTTGGCCACCAACCACCTCAACTTCCTGAACTCCTTCAAGATGAAGATGTCAGTGGTGCTGGGCATCGTGCACATGGGCTTCGGCGTCGTGTTGGGGGTCTTCAACCACGTGTGAGTCCTTGGGCTGCACCCACGGGCTCTGGTCATGCCAAGGGGACCGGGATTGGACTCACCTGGGTGGGATGGGGTGGCAGCTGGGGTCCTGTACCCCTGCAGCTCGGTGGGTGCTGAGGACGTGCAAGGGAGAGAAGGGACAGGCTGAGCGTAGCCAATGTCCTCCCACCCAGGCACTTCCAGCAGCGGCACCGGCTGGTCTTGGAGTTCCTCCCAGAGATGATTTTCCTCCTGGCTCTTTTTGGCTACCTGGTCTTCCTCATCTTCTACAAGTGGATCAAGTTCAGTGCCGCAGACTCCCTGGTGGCCCCCAGCATCCTCATCCACTTCATCGACATGTTCCTCTTCACCTCCAATGCTGAGAACCTCCCGCTCTACCCGGGGCAGGTACCACCCCACCGCCCTGGCAGGCACCTACTCCCCACCCTGGCTGGGAGAGCAGGTGTCAGGAGTGGGGATAGAGCCCAAAATGCTGTCCTTGTGCCCCAGGTGCCAGTGCAGATGGTGCTGGTGGTGCTGGCGCTGGCGTCGGTGCCTGTCCTGCTCCTGGGGACGCCGCTGTACCAGTGGTGCCGGCAGCGTGCCCCGAGGACGGTAAGGCCAGGGGCCATGGGGGGCTCCGTGGGGATCCCCAGGAGGTCTCACTGTCGGTGCTGTCCTGGTGCAGCCACTGGCCCCAGGGGAACAGGAGCCGCTGCTGGAGGGGCAGGAGGCTGGGAACTCTGTCAATGCCACCACGGCGGACGTGGAGAGCGGGGGGCACAGCCCTGACGCCAAGGTGAGGGGCATCCAGGCGGGCTTCGGTGGTGGGATGAGGGTGTCTGTGCCCCCTGCTGATGTGCCCTGTCCCTTCCCTCCCTGCAGCACTTGGACTTCGCTGAAGTCTTCATGCATCAGGCGATCCACACCATCGAGTACTGCCTGGGCTGCGTCTCCAACACCGCGTCCTACCTGCGCCTCTGGGCGCTCAGCCTGGCACACGCCCGTGAGTCCCCTCGGTCCCCCCTCGTCCCGCTCAGAGCCGGGCAGACCCTCACTCCCCCTCCTGCTCTTGTCCCTCCCATTCCCAGAGCTCTCGGAGGTGCTGTGGACCATGGTGATGAGGAATGGCTTCGTGGGGTTGAGCTACGTGGGCGGTGTGGTGCTGGTGCCCGTCTTCGCCGCCTTCGCCGTGCTGACCGTGGCCATCCTGCTGGTGATGGAGGGGCTCTCTGCCTTCCTCCATGCCCTGCGCCTGCATTGGTGAGCCCCCAAAGCTGATGGGTTACTGGGATATGTCTGGGGAGGGGGGTGATGGACCCCCCAGAGCGCTCCTCAACCCCCTCTCCTTGCCAGGGTGGAGTTCCAGAATAAGTTCTACGTGGGTGCTGGGTACAAGCTGTGCCCCTTCGCCTTCGCCCCGGACACCTGGGAATAGCCATGCCACAGGAATTCCAGGGGCTTGGAACATCGGCTGTGCCCCAAATTCCAGCCCCCCCCCCCAACCCGGGACCCCTGGAGCCTCCTTGGTGGTGAATAAAGCCATCCCTGTGGCTCCCTCCAGCTCTGCGTTGCCATTGCTTGGGTAGGAGGTGCAGGGGGTGCTTGGGGGTGCCCCATCACTGCTGGCCGTAGCCAAAGGTGGGGGCTGAGGTGGGGCCGTAGGAGCTGAGCTGGGGGAAGGCAGGCAGAGGGTAGGGCAGGCTGCGGGGTTTGGCTCCCACATAGACCCCAGGGGGGCAGGTGAGGGGCTGGAAGGTGGGTGCAGGGAGCTCGGGGAAACTGGGGGGTGCTGCTGGCTGTTGGGGGGCAGCAGCCAGAGCCCCATGGCTGCGAGGAGCTCCTGCAGGGGGCAGAGGCAGCAGCAGGGGCTCAGCCCCCCCCGCAGCCCCCCTACCTTTTTCCTGCTTCTCGGGGCGGGGGGCCAGCGGGGCGGCCCGGGCGCGGGGCATCGCCCCCAGCAGGGACCCTGCTGGCACCCCGCACCTGCAAGAGACGTGGGGTGGGGGCTCAGGGAGGTGCCTCGACACCCTTCCCATGGTGTGGGGGTAACATCCAGGCGTGTGCCTTACCATGGCTCGGGGTCGCCGTCCCGAAATCCCTTGGCAAAGGGGTTGCTGGCGATCTTCAGCTGGGTGATCTGCGGAGGGGAGCGGGGTCAGGGAGTGCCTGGCAGGGTGCCCCGGTTTCCGTCTGGCTGGTGCTCACCCGGTGGTTCTGGTAGGCTGTCACTGCCATGAACTGGGTCTCGGGGAAACTGAAGGACTTGAAGTTCTGGTGGGCGAAGCGCTCGCTGTCGCGCCGCGGGTCCACAAACACGACGTGGAAGCGGGGCTGGTAGCGGTGCATGGAGTTGAGGATGATCTGGGGGTGGGAAAGAGGAGGTGGCAGGACCCCCCCCGGGCAGGGATGCTCTGTGTCTCCCCCATCACCCAGCCCACAGCCGGGTCCTCACGTGGCCGTTGTCGTCCAGGAGGTTGTTGGTCAGCTTGAGCTTGTCGAAGGACACGATCTGCCGCATCCACTGGGCGCCCTTGGCTGGGGAGTCGGGGTGGAAGTGGACGCGGCCAGGAGCCGCCGGCTCGGCCCGGCCCGCCGCCAGCCAGGAGGAGCTGTGGAAGGCATATCTGCAGGGCAGGGAGGGGCTCAGCACCCCCAGCTCTGGTCCCCTGCCCCCACTGCCCCATCCCCACCTGTATCGCTTGTCGTCCAGCGGGATGAAATCCATGAGCAGGACGTAGTCGGCCAACGGATCCAACCCCGAAAGCTTCACCTGAAAGGTGGGGAACATCCTCCTGCGCAGAGAGGGGGGTGGGAAGGGGGTGCCCCCCCCACCTTTGCAGCCCCCCAGGCCACTCCGGTTCCCACCTGCCTGCCTTGGTGACGATCATCTCGGTGCCCAGGCGGTTGAACTCCTCCCAGAGGCTGCCCATCTCCAGCCGTGCCGCGGCGTGGCACACGTGCCGGTTCTTGCCGCTGGCCCCCGGCCCCTCGCCAGCCCACCCGAGGCCAGGGGTGCACGGAGACCCCTCACCCGGGCCCCCCAGGAAGGCTGCAGAGGGTTGAAGGGATGCTGGTCAGGGGGAGCAGACCCCGTGCAGGGCCACCCCATCACACCCTCCTCCATGGAGATGGTGGCAGATCAGGGTCTCCTGTCCCCCCACCACAGTGGGGTTTTATCCCCATCCCCACCCCAAAATCCCACAGGACCCCACCACTGGGTGCAGGGGTGTTGTCACGGGTGGGTTTTACCTGCCATGGGTGTGGTGGGAGGACAGGAGGTGTCCGTGGCTCCGTTCCCCGGCATGGTGGCAGTGGGACCCTGCCAAAGCCCCCTCCCAGTGCAGCGCCGGCTCTGCAGCGTCCCTGCAGCCTGCCGGGGGTTTTATGCCCCAGCTCGGGGATGGAGAGGCGGGGGCTGGAGCCGAGGTGGTCCTTGGGGGCTGGAGCACGGCCCCCTTCCCCAGCCTGCCTTCGCGCCTTGACGCGGTGATGATGGACGGGAGGCGAGCGGTGGCACTGCTGGGACCACCACCAGTCCCCAAACAGGGCTTGGGATGCCCTGGGCTGGGCAGGGACATCTTTCTGGGGGTCTTCTTGTCCCTTCATATCACAGATCTGAGCGGGGGGAGGTGGGGGCTCCCACAGGCAAAGCCCCTCTCGGAACACGGCCGTCACCACCTGATATTGAAAACCACGGTGAGGTGTTGAGGGACTGGCAAAGATCCACTGCTCCAGCAGAGCCTCTGCAGCTCCGGAGGCAGGAACGAGCTGCCCCCTCCTGAAACTCCCCCCAAGGTGGGTCCAGTCTCTGCCCTGGTGCCTGGGAGCCCCTGTGCCCCTCGTTGCAGTGACAGCAGGAGATGGATGGGGATAAGCAGGCGCCGCAGGGCTGAGGGCTCTTTGTGGGAGGTGACGGACACCAGGATGGGGCATTCACCAGGAAAAGCAGAGGGGTTACTCCAGAGCCCCCCTGCTCCCCTTCAAACTGCACTGGGGCCATGGACACTGTCTCATAGCTCACCATGGAGTGTATTCTACAGGGATGAGCGATGCTGAGGCTCTGGGAGAGAGTCTGGAGGACCAGGAGATGTCCTTGTGGGGACGCTGATGGCTTTTCTGTTGGTGTCCCAGTGACGGCAGCACTGGCTTGAACTCCCTCCCTGCTTTGCACAGGGCTGGACATTTTCTCCAGCTGGGCTCAGCCTTCTGTCCAGCCTCGGGTTTGGCACTTGAAGATTGTAACACAGAGGGGACCGCGTGTCCCCGGGCACTGTGGGGCAGCTCCTGCGTTTGGAACCAGGGCCAGGACTGATGTGAAGCAGGGAGGAGCCCCCTCCCCAGTTCCCTGTGTCCCCCACACGTGTCCGTGCCCCGTGGGGCCGGCTCAGCCCCATCCATCTCCTGCTGTCAGCCGGCCTCGGCTGCGGGGCGGCGTCCAGCCGGATGAGGAGGTGTGAGAGAGGCAGAGCTGACAGCGGGCAGGAGCACGGAGGGGGCTCAGCCCCGGGCAGGATCGCTCCTGCCAAGGCTCATCCACAGCTCCTGCGTGGAACTGGATGAGCTTTAAGGTCCTTTCCAATCCGAGCTGTTCCAGGATTCTCTGGCTGGTGAAGATGACTGCAGGTGGGTCTCCTGAATCCGTGTTGAAGCACGTGGTACAAAATGGCTTTTCAAAATGAGCTTTTTTGGTCCCAAATGGGCAAACAGCAGCCAGAAAAAACTTAAAAAAAGATTCACTGTTTTCCTTTCTCACAGGGAATAACTGCCCCAGACAGCAGGACAGGCTGGACAGAGCTGTGGAGGTTGTGGTGGCCACCAAGATGGAGCAGGAGGCGAGCGTTAGCACACAGTCAGATGACTCCCTGCAATGAGCCTCTGACTCAGCTGGAATGGGGAAGTGAAAGCTGCTTGTGGGGGCAGTGAGGGGAGAAGAGGAACTGGCCCTGTTTCACAGGGCGCAGTGAGCAGCCGGCACGGCGGGGTCAAGAGGGAAGTGAGAAGGCAGGAAGTGACAACACTCATTTCTGAACCAGAAACACACCACACCTGTTAGGTAAGAGTGGGCAGCTCTTGAGCAGCAGTTGGCTCTTCATTTATTTTATTTATTAATTCTTAATTTTTTTCTTGAATTTTTAAAACCCTGGTTGAGAGAAGAGGAAGAGAATTTTAGCAGGTGAAGTTATACCCTGGAAGTGTCCAAGGCTGCATTGGCCAGAGCTTGGAGCACCCTGGTCTAGTAAAAAGTGTCCATGCCCATGGCAGGAGAGCTGGATGGTCTTTAAGATCCCTTCCAATCCAAACAATTCCAGGTTCCATTTGCTCTAGGGAATGTGTAGTACAAAAGAAAATGGATAATTGCTAAGATAAAGCAATAATTTCCTTTAATATGTCCATTACTTAATGTATTTTCCTCTCCCCTGTATAATGGATAAAATCTATATTATACAAATATAATTACGTATAATTAAAAGGTAATATAGAAATAGAGAGGAATTTAAAAAAATCTTTCAAACTCAAGTCTCCAACAAACCAGTTTGATTTTGTTTCGCTCCTGCTGACACCCCTGTGCACATGAGTGGCTTCGCTCCGTCTCTGTGAGCATCCTTTCCAATGTGCCGTGGGGATCCCAGCCCTAAAACCCCAGGATGGATCCCACGGCCTCTGGGGAAGGCTCATTCTGTTTTCAGGTGCTTCAGAGACCCTTTGGCAACTGCTCATGTGGGGAAGGTGTAAAAGTTAAAATCTTCCAGCCATGTTAGAGAGTGGAACAGGAAAAACTACCTGGTTCTGGAGAGACTGATGGGGCTTGGGGACTTCAGCTCAAGGACCTGTGAGTATCTTCACTCAAGCTGCCATTAACTAAAAGGTGGAACTTCAGGTGGTTCTGGGACAATTTTTTGCTGGATGGGAATGGTAAATCCCTCATAAATTGCATTAGGAGGGGGGTGCTTTTCCCTTGAAGCTGCACATGGATGAACTTGCAATCAGGAATGCTGGTCTCATTTTAATTGACCCAAATTGATTTGAAATCACTTCAACGGTGTCTGTTTTCAATTTGATGCAACAGTAATTAACGTGGAAAATTAAGGCATTGTTGTTATGTTATGGATGTTGTTGTATTTGTCATTGTGTTTAATTGTCCCTAAATAAGAACATCTCCCTCCCCCCCTGCAAAATGGCATCCCTTCCAGGGACAAATGGCAGTGTCCAAGGCCTGGCTGGATGGGGCTTGGAGCAGCCTGGGATAGTGGAAGGTCCTGCCCATGGCAGGGGTGGAACGAGAGCAGCTTTAGATCCTCTCCAACCCACCCCATTCCAGGATTCCATAATTCTGTGCGCACCCGGCTCCTTCCATGCCTCCAAACCTCCTGGTGTTGTCTCTCACCCTCTCCTCTCCAGTGTGTCTCTTTCCACCCAGGCAAGGCTGATTTTCCACCCCAGCTGCAGTTTTCTGATTATTCCTGCTTCCAGGCTTCAGGACTTGAGTCATCTCAGCCCAAGACTCATCCTCTCTCCTTGCAGGCTCTGAATGAGTCACCACAGGGTCCCCTGATGGAGACAGCAATGTGTCTGGGGGCTTTGACTCATCTGATCTATTTGAAACATTTTTTGTGGAAAAATGGCATGGATTTCTCCACTTGCTGCCTGGTGGTGAAGGGTGGCGGGGTGACACAGTCACGTGGGAGATGTGGGATTTATTCAGAGCAGGCACACTCTGAGCACAGGAGTCAGTTTGAGCCTCAAGGGCTTAAATTCAGACTACAATCATCACCAGGAAGTGTAAAAATAATTTGCAGCAGGAGAGTTCCTGAAGGGTTTTCCCTTTATCCCAGTTTGCAGTTGGAACACTTGTCCAAATCCTGGGCTGTCTCCCAGCTCCTGGATCTTGATTTCCTGCATCAATTCTTTTTGATTCCATGTGATGCCTATAGATCAGTTACATATTCCAAGAGATAAATTTGCAGATATACAATTATGTATTTGTAATAAAAATGATTTATATATTAAGTTATATATAAATATTTTATTTAGATGTTAAAATTAATTAATATATTGAAGTTATATTCTATAAGTTTAATAATATGTAAAATAATAACAATTATATATGTTATATATGTATATAGAAGTAGGAAATCAATCCTCAAGTTTCCATTTAACTTTTTGAAACAGATTGAATTTATTTAACTAATTGTGTTTATTTGTCAGTGCAGTCCCCTCTCAAGGAGCTGCTTCCAAAGTAACCAGTTCCCAAACCATTCCAGGATTCTGTGTGGGTCTCACTGGGACACGGCACATCCTCTTCTGGGCTACCTCGAGCATGTTGATCCATCTAATTCTACCTGAGATGTCACAGGACATGAAAACCTGCTCCAGCTGCACCTGGGAGGAAAGGGGAGCCAAAATCTTCCTCCAGGTACGTTTGTGTTGGGTACAGGGAAGAGATCCTTCCCTGGGAGGGTGGTGGCACAGGGTGCCCGGAGCAGCTGTGGCTGCCCTGGATCCCTGGCAGTGCCCAAGGCCAGGGGGCCAGGCTGATCCTGGTGAATCCCTGTACAGCCTGCTGGAAGGTCCTCTGCTGCCCTGCACAAGGATCTTGTGGAATTTCAGTAGGAAAGCAGGTGGCACAGTGGAGATCCTCACCCCAGAGGACAGGGATGAGTATCCCACACCGAGCACAGACCAGGCACCATCCTCCCAGCAGGGATGAAATCCAGTTCCTGCTTTTTCACTGAATTCATTTCCATTCTGTGTCTCGTATCCTCCCACGAAGCAAGGGTTTGCTGAGGAAGAAGAAGCGAGGCTGAACTTGGATTAATCAAAACATTGCAGTCAGTTCTCTGCCAGGGGCAGATTCCCAGATCCAGGCAGGTGGAGGCTGCCCCGGGGAGGGCTCAGCCCCCAGACCGCTCGATTTTCATTATCTGTGACATCTCCAGCACCGTCCCGGCGTCCCCTTGCCTCCGGCATCTCCTCGTGGGTGATGAAAAGCAGCTCTAAATCCTCATTAGAGCGCCAGGAGAGCAGACACAGGGCTTCAGGGACATCTGAAACGGGCTGTCAGGTTCTGGGGATGAGACTCAGCCCTTCAGCCAAGCTTTATCCAATAATGATGATTTTTAAGTTTGGATCTATTTGTCAGGAGCCTGTGGTGCCTACCCTGGTTTTACTCTCTGGTGTAATTCTGTCAAGCCATGATTAATGTTATCCGGGAGAAAAATCAATGTTTGTTTATTCTATCTGTCGCAGAGTGGGATTTTAGGAGCTGTTGATCTCTCCCTGGTGAGCAGCAAGACGCAGCCTGAATTTATCTTTTTATCTCTAAGTGAAGAATCACAGCTGGAGCACAGTGAGGTGAGACAAAGCCCAGCTCTTATTCCTAAGGCTTTCACCGACACAAGCTCTGCCTGGGACACGGGGAGCAGGTATTTATTTGTATTTATTCCTCAAGTGCTCAGCCCGGACTGGGAGCACTCAGAAAACAGGGAAAAATTTCATTTTTCCAGCAGGTACTGGGAAGATCGTGGACCTCCATGCACGAATGGTTGGAGGAGCGCTAAGAGGAAGCCCTACAATTTCCCGACGCTCTGTCCTGGTGCGGCATTTCCCTCTTTAGCTCCCCAAAAATGCCCGGTTCCCGCGGCGCGCGGTAGTGCCCTCAGGGCAGTGCGCATGCGCAGTCCCGCCGTGCCGGGGGCGGCGCGGGGCGCTCCCCGTTGTGTGTCGGTGCTGCCGCCGCGTGGGCGCGCCCGGCACTGCAGGCGCCGCTCCCCGGGAGCGCCCGGGCCTGAGGGGAGCCGGAAGCTCTGGATCGCCGGGAATATGTGTCTGGGATCCGGTTTGGTTCGGGAGGGAGCGCAAAGCGCGTCTCAGCTCTTGCTTTCTGGTTCTGCAGCAAAGAACACGTCTGAAGCGGGCTCCTCGGCCTCATGGACATTGCCAGTGCTTTCCATAGCGCTGCCTGGGCTTGTCTGGGAATGGGAACGGGAGCGGCTGGTGGGAGCTCTGGCAGAGCACCTGGAGACCAGGTAAAATCAGAAACGGGATTGTTCTGGCTGCTGTGGGCTGCGTGTTTCTTTTCAAGATGTTCCTCTGATTGATCTGTGTCACAGGAGCTTCTTAGAGCTGGAGTCATTTCCTAGCAGGGAACTTGACTTGGAAGCTGCATGAAAGGCAAAAATAATATTAAGTAATCTGTAGGGCAGAGAAAGAACATTTTGAGGTAAAAATGTCATCATCAGTAGTAGATAGATGGAAAATTAGGGGGTAAATCATGAGAGAAGCTACATGGTAGAAAATATAGTGATGGGAAAATGAGGGAATCAGTAGTGGACAGGTAGAGGAAAAATGAAATAATCTAAAGGTTGAGAAGAAATATTTTAAGGTAAATGAGGTAATGAATTGGGGACAGGTAAGGAAAATTTTGGGAGTAAAACTGGAGTAAATCTCAAGGGGGAGACATAAACTGAGGCAATCACTGGGGGTAGGCAAAAAAAATTTGGGGGTAAAACTTGGGAAGATTTTAGGGCAGAGAATAAACATATTGAGGTAGAAAAGAGGTGATCAGGAGTGGACCAGCTAGGGAGAATTTGGGGAGCAAACCCTGAGCTAATATGTAAGAAGAAATGTTTTTGAGGAAAACTGATGTGATGTGTAGGGGATAGAATTTGGGGATAAGACAGACCTAACTTGTGTGGTTTTGGTTTTAAAACCTAGGTAGTATACAAGGGATAAAAGAGGCTTTTTGATAATAAAATCTGAGGTAATCTGTGGGTGAAAAAATTAATATTTTGATGTAAAAAGGAAGTAATCAGTACTGGGCAGGTAGGGAAAATTGAGGGGGTAAAATGTGAGCTTATCTTTT
>NW_024367307.1:0-165 GCF_014805655.1 Passer montanus
TCAAATGACCCCTGTGACCTGGCGTGACCTCGACTGTGACCTCAATTGACCTCAATGACTTGGAATAACCACGACTATGACCTCAATGACCCCTGTGACCTGAAGTAACATCACTCATGACCTCAAATGACCCTGATGACCTGGAGAAACATCTCTCACGACCTC
>NW_024367307.1:255-1034 GCF_014805655.1 Passer montanus
TGACCCCTGTGACCTGGAGTAACATCGCTCATGAACTCAAATTACCCCAGTGACCCGGAAAAACCCCGACTGTGACCTCAAATGACCCCAATGACCTGGAGAAACCTCGCTCATGACCTCAAATGACCCGAAGGTCTTGAATAGCCCCGTTCATGACCTCAAATGACCCTGATGACCTGGAGCAACCCTGACTGAGACCTCAAGTGACCCTGATGGCTCATGAACACAAGTGACCCCTGTGACCTGGAGTAACACCTTCTATGACCTCAAATGACCCTTGTGACCTGGAGTAACCTCGCTCATGACCTCAAATGACCCGAAGGCCCAGAATAGCCCCGTTTATGACCCCAAATGACCCTGATGACCAGGAGTAACCACGAATGTGACCTCAAATGACCCCAATGGCCTAGAGTAGCCTTGCTCATGACCTCAAATGACCCCTGTGACCTGGAGTAACCTCGACTGTGACCTGAAATGACCCCAATTACTTGGAATAACCACGACTATGACCTCAATGACCCCTGTGACCTGGAAGTAACATCGCTCATGACCTCAAATGACCCTGATGACCTGGAGAAACATCTCTCATGACCTCAAATGACCCCTGTGACCTGGAGTAACCTCGACTGTGACCTGAAATGACCCCAATTACTTGGAATAACCACGACTATGACCTCAATGACCCCTGTGACCTGGAGTAACATCGCTCATGAACTCAAATGACCCCAGTGACCCGGAAAAAGCCCGACTGGGACCTCAAATGCCCCCAATGACCTGGA
>NW_024367307.1:1059-1520 GCF_014805655.1 Passer montanus
CCTCAAATGACCCGAAGGTCTTGAATAGCCCCGTTCATGACCTCAAATGACCCTGATGACCTGGAGCAACCCTGACTGAGACCTCAAGTGACCCTGATGGCTCATGAACACAAGTGACCCCTGTGACCTGGAGTAACACCTTCTATGACCTCAAATGACCCTTGTGACCTGGAGTAACCTCGCTCATGACCTCAAATGACCCGAAGGCCCAGAATAGCCCCGTTTATGACCCCAAATGACCCTGATGACCAGGAGTAACCACGAATGTGACCTCAAATGACCCCAATGGCCTAGAGTAGCCTTGCTCATGACCTCAAATGACCCCTGTGACCTGGCGTGACCTCGACTGTGACCTCAATTGACCTCAATGACTTGGAATAACCACGACTATGACCTCAATGACCCCTGTGACCTGAAGTAACATCACTCATGACCTCAAAGGACCCTGGTGACCTGGAGAA
>NW_024367307.1:1607-1765 GCF_014805655.1 Passer montanus
ACATCGCTCATGAACTCAAATGGCCCCAGTGACCCGGAAAAACCCCGACTGTGACCTCAAATGACCCCAATGACCTGGAGAAACCTCGCTCATGACCTCAAATGACCCGAAGGTCTTGAATAGCCCCGTTCATGACCTCAAATGACCCTGATGACCTG
>NW_024367308.1:0-1762 GCF_014805655.1 Passer montanus
AAATTAGGGGGGACCCCAAAACCGGGGAGACCCCAAAATTATGGGGGAGGTCCAAAAACCAAAGGGGGAAATCCCAAACCTTGGGGGACCCCAAAAGCGGGAGGGGACCCCAAAATTAGGGGGGACCCCAAAATCGAGAGGGAATTCCAAAAGCAGGAGGGGACCCCAAAATTAAGTGAGGAGAGCCAAAAATCAAAGAGGGAAATCCCAAAATTTGGGGGGACCCCAAAACCAGGGAGGGGACCCCAAAACTGGCACCACAAAATTAGGAGGGAAACCCCAAACTGGGGGAACCCCAAAATTGGGACCCCAAAGTTAGGGGGACCCCAAAATTAAGGAGGGAGACTTAAAAATCAAGGAGAGAAATCCCAAAATTTGGGGGGATCTCGAAATTAGAGCGGACCCCAAAACCATGGAGGAATCCCAAAATTAGGGGGGGAATCCAAAACCAGGGGGGGACCCCAAAATTAAAGGGGGAGACCCAAAAATCAAGGAGGGAAATCCCAGAATTTGAGAGAGATCTCAAAAATTGGGGGGAAACCCCAAAACCGGGGAGACCCCAAAATTGGCACCCCAAAATTTGGGGAGAAAACCCAAAACCAGGGAGACCCCAAAATTTGGGCCCTAAGTTAGGGGGACCCCAAAATTAGGGGGGAGATCCAAAAATCAAAGGGGGAAATCCCAAAATGTGGGGGGACCCAAAATCGGGAGAGGAAACCCTAAAATTTGGGGGGATCTCAAAATTAGGGGGGGACCCCAAAACCGGGGTGGGGGAATCCCAGAATTGAGGTGGACCCCAAAAGTAGGAGGGGAAATCCCAAAACCATGGGGGGACCCCAAAAAGGGGCTCCCCAAATTGGGGGGAACCCATAGAGGGGGACCCCAAAAAATGACAGGGGAGGGTCCCCCAAAAAGGGAAGGGGGTCCTGAAAAGGGGGTCCCCAAAAATGAGAGGGGAGGGTGCCCCAAAATCCGGGGGGTCCCCAAAAAAGGGGGTCCCCAAAAGTAGGAGAACCCAAAAAAAAAGGGGAACCCCAAAAAGGGGGTCTCAAAAAAGGGGGGGTCCCCAAAATAAATGGAGGGAAACCCAGGGGTTTTTTTGGGGGGGTCCCCAAAAAATGAGAGGGGAGGGTGCCCCAAAATCCGGGGGGTCCCCAAAAAAGGGGGTCCCCAAAAGTAGGAGAACCCAAAAAAAAAGGGGAACCCCAAAAAGGGGGTCTCAAAAAAGGGGGGGTCCCCAAAATAAATGGAGGGAAACCCAGGGGTTTTTTTGGGGGGGTCCCCAAAAAATGAGAGGGGAGGGTGCCCCAAAATCCGGGGGGTCCCCAAAAAAGGGGGTCCCCAAAAGTAGGAGAACCCAAAAAAAAAGGGGAACCCCAAAAAGGGGGTCTCAAAAAAGGGGGGGTCCCCAAAATAAATGGAGGGAAACCCAGGGGTTTTTTTGGGGGGGTCCCCAAAAAATGAGAGGGGAGGGTGCCCCAAAATCCGGGGGGTCCCCCAAAATGTGGGGACCCCAAAAAAAAGGAACCCCAAAAAAAGGGGATCCCTAAAAAAAGGGGTTCCTATAAAAGGGGGGGGGTCCCCAAAGAAAATTGAGGAAAATCCAAGGAGGGGAACCCCAAAAAACGAGAGGGGAGGGTCCCCCCAAATCCGGGGGTCCCCCCAAAACCCTGGGGGTCCCCCAAAACGCGGGGTCCCCAAGAGTAGGGGAACCCCAAAAATAGGGGTCTGTAAAAAAAGGGGGGGTCCCCAAAATAAATGG
>NW_024367309.1:0-1769 GCF_014805655.1 Passer montanus
AAAAAAAAAAGAACTGATGTTGCTGCTCATTGCATGTCCCTGCTCACACTTCCTGTGTTAATCACAGTTCTGACTTTGCTCATTAGAGCCAAGCTGACCAAGCCACTAACATGCAAATGACCTCACTGGGACTGCAAAATGTAATCCAAGCTATTTCCACTTATGCTGTGCTCCTTTGCTGTTTTCTCTAATCCTGGCTGAACTGAGATTCTAGAATGCCTGGATGTCTTAAACTAGGTAATCTGAAACCTAAGTTTTCCTTTAAAAACTCTGACCTGGATACACAGGTGAGGAAATGGAAGAGTGAACTCATGACACCCACCTGTACAAAAACACAGCACACGTATGGGGAGGGGAAGGAGAGAAAAAAAATCATCCCTTTATAGGATGTCATGCAACAAGGACTGTATAGAAAACAACAGGGCAAAACTGCTAGAAGAGTGTGCTGATGCTTAATACAGATGCTTCTGAATTTAAAGGTTGGGTAAAAGATGTTTAGTTTATTAAGAGATTTTGACTTATGACATAAATTGTTTAGTTTTTCATAAATGCAAAGAAGAATTTGTCTGTGATAGACATTGAAATCTCATCTTTGGAATTCTTCCAATAAGCAAAAGAAAAATTACATTGACAACTTTCTAAAGCAAATCATTCAGGACCTTTTCTATATAAAAATCAGAGAATGTTCTCATGTTTCTTCACATAATCATGAAACACAGAAGTTGCTTCTAAAGATACTATTTTAAGGTATGTTTTCAGTGAGTCAGCTTGAAACTTCTGCTTAGGAGCAGACACTGGGTTTTGTTTCCTTGCTACATAAAATGATGACCATATAAAACTATTAAAACAACAACTAAAAAGGTAATAACTGGCTTCTTTTTCAGACTTTTTTCCCTCCTCAATTCCTCTTTTACTCAGCACACTGGCTCCCTTTTACCAGTACATACAAGAAAGTGAAATTTTTTGGGATTTTTTATCTGCCCTGAGAGGGATAGGCAATTCAATCCCAACATGGCAACAAGCATTTGTAAAAAGTTAACAAAACTGCTTTCATTTCAAGGTTAGATGGTGACAGGAACTATAATGAGGGAAGAAATTCCACTATTATAAGAAATATGGCTATTTCTGTCTAGAGGAACAAACACATTTTGTAAAGTACTCAGGTCTTGGAAACAAATATTTTTACCACCACATTTACAGTGCTTTATCTTTGGGAAAATCAATTCCAGAATGACGCTGACCTCCTTTTCCAAAAGCTTTTGGACTTGCCGATTAAAATGTGACGTAAATGTTAAATGTGCTGCCCCATAATTCTCCCCAAATATTTTGACACTTGAGTTGTAACCACGCTTTTCCATCTTGTAGTGCACAGTTTAAATATTCTGAGAATAAAAGACTCTGCATATGTAGGTGGGATGGAAACTTTGGAGTTCATCTACCCAAACCTCATACTCAGTGGGTCTCATTAAAATTCAATGCTATGAGGAAGGAAACTTTTCTGATGTAAATGCATGCTTACTTAGCTCATTCCTATGAGTGTTCCCAGTTAAAATGGTCCACTTTCTGCAGGAAAGGGCTTGCAAGAGCAAAATGAGATTCTTCTGAGACTTTCTTTAAAGAAAAAGCCCTGAAAACAACCTCAGTGTCTTCCTGAAACAGCAGCAGTCAAGGGCAGACAGTCATAATCTAATAAAGGACTACTAGTGCTAAAATGTCACAACAGGAAAGGAAGAGTAAATATTGAAGGTTCAATAATGAAAACCAACAAA
>NW_024367310.1:0-1761 GCF_014805655.1 Passer montanus
CTGGAAAATTCGGGAATGGGATCCGGGAGGAACCGGAAAAAGTTGGGAATGGGATCTGGGAATGACCGGGAAAATTCGGGAATGGGGCCTGGGAGGGGCCGGGGCTCGTGGGGCAGCGAGAGGATCCACGGAATTCCGCACGGAGACGAGGGAACATCGCACGGAAATGCTGGAATTTCACACCGAGAGGAGGGAATTTCACTCAGAAATGTTGGAATTCTGCACAAAAACGAGGGAATTTTGCACGGGACCGGCGGGATTTCAGGCGGAAGCGAAGGAATTGGGGGAATTTCGCCCGAAAACGAGGGAATCCTGCACGGAACCGAGGGGATTGTGCACAGAACCGGCAGAATCTTGCGTGAAAACGAGAGAATTTTGCACAGAACTGGCAGAATCCTGCACGAAAACGAGAGAATTTTGACCAGAATCGGAATTTCACACGAGAACGAGGGAATTTCGCACAGAACCGCTGGAATTTCGCACGAGAACGAGGGAATTTCGCACAGAACCGCTGGAATTTCGCACGAGAACGAGGGAATTTTGCACAGAACCGGCAGGATTTTGCATGAAAAGGAAGGAATTTTAACTGGAATCCGTGGGATTTCACATGGAAGTTCGGGAATTTTGACCAGAACCGGCAGAATTCGGGATGGAACCGAGGGAATTCTGACCAGAACTGGTGGAATTCCGCATGAAAATGAGAGAATTCTAACCGGGATCAGAGGAATTCCGCACAAAACAATTCCGCACAGAACCTCGGAGATTTCGCAGGAAAATTCGGGAATTTTGACCAGAACCGGCAGAATTCGGGATGGAACCGAGGGAATTCTGACCGGAACCGGCCGAATTCCTCACGAAAATGAGGAAATTCCAACCGGGATCAGAGGAATTCCGCACAAAATAATTCCGCACAGACCCTCGGGGATCTCGCAGGAAAATTCGGGAATTCTGACCAGAACCGTCAGGATTCGGGACGGAACCGAGGGAATTCTGACCGGAACCGGCGGAATTCCTCACGAAAATGAGGAAATTCCAACCGGGATCAGAGGAATTCCGCACAAAATAATTCCGCACAGAACCTCGGGGATCTCGCAGGAAAATTCGGGAATTCTGACCAGAACCGGCAGAATTCGGGACGGAACCGAGGGAATTCTGACCGGAACCGGGGGAATTCCTCACGAAAATGAGGAAATTCCAACCGGGATCAGAGGAATTCCGCACAGACCCTCGGGGATCTCGCAGGAAAATTCGGGAATTCTGACCAGAACCGGCAGAATTCGGGACGGAACCGAGGGAATTCTGACCGGAACCGGGGGAATTCCTCACGAAAATGAGGAAATTCCAACCGGGATCAGAGGAATTCCGCACAGACCCTCGGGGATCTCGCAGGAAAATTCGGGAATTCTGACCAGAACCGGCAGAATTCGGGACGGAACCGAGGGAATTCTGACCGGAACCGGGGGAATTCCTCACGAAAATGAGGAAATTCCAACCGGGATCAGAGGAATTCCGCAAAGCACCTCGGGGATTTCGCAGGAAAATTTGGGAATTCTGACCAGAACCGGCAGAATTCGGGATGGAACCGAGGGAATTCTGCGCAGAACCGCCGGAGTCCCGGACGGAACCTCGGGGGTTTTGAGCAGAACCGGCAGAATTCCGCAGGAAAAGCCGGGAATTCCGGCCGGAATCTCCGGCAGGATGGCGAACCCGGGCGGCGCCCGCAGAACGCCCCGCCCCCCGCGGGCAGGCCCCGCCCCCGGC
>NW_024367311.1:0-1758 GCF_014805655.1 Passer montanus
AAAAAAAAAAGAAAAAGCTTTTCAAGATTTTGGATAGTAGAAAGTAGATAAAAAAACAAACAAATCCTCCATGCGACTACCTAAAAGAGTTTCACCCATGATGTTGATCTGCTGTATAGGTTGTCACTCTGCTTAAATTCCACAGCAGAACTGTGACACCATCTGTTCCCTTTCACTGTGTGCAAAAAATGGTTTCCTTTCATTAGCATTAAGCTGCATAAAGAGACTGGAGATCTAGAAATATCCCAGTCTTTCCCTGACACATACCTTCTCATGACAGAGTTCATGGCAAACATCACTCCTATTCCTAAGAGAACGGGAGGGTTTTAGCTATATTTTATTAAAGATATTTGAATAGCAAGGAAATAAAAAATCACCCCATCCATATACTTCAATGAAACCAGAAAGCTTTCTGAGATGTGCTAAGATGATGTTGATTCACAACAGCTGTCTTTACTATTGCATACCCTGAAGGCAGTAGGGCTGCTGTCTGCCAGTGTCGGTGGTATCTGGACTGCTTTGGGGCCTCTGGGATGCAGTGATTTCCTGAGTGTGGGTCAAACCCCACTGTGCCTGTCCTCAGAATGTGACATTTTATCTTAGAGTAGTACTCTTTTCACTAAAATTTCAGATCAGAGACCTGTGCAAAGTCTTAGTAAGGTCCTCAGATGTAGAATTGTTCTGAAAGTTATGCATTTTGCTTTCATTGTCCCTTTTCATCGGCCACACTGTGTTTTAATGTTATTTTAATGCCAGTGCAGTGACCTGTTGGTGATGACACAGAGATGTGAATTCAGCACTGCCCTGTTGCAGGCTCATCCTCTGGCTACCAGAATAACCTGGTAGATAAATGGTAGGCAGAAGAAATCAACGTCATTGTTCTCTGAAATGCTATCTATATGCAAATCTGTGGTGCCATTTATTCCCCTTTAAAAGTTGCAAAGCACTTTCAGTTCCTGTTTAGTGGTTGCTCTCTCTGAATTACATGAAGCAGTGAGAGAGGTCAGCCAATGCTGTCCTGTGGGAATGAAACCTCTTTTTGTTGTTGTTCCACTAAGCTGTTGCAAATAACATTGGAGATGCAGTGAACATAGAGCAAAACCAGGATGGCACTGCATATCCAGTGGATCTCAGCATAAAATATTTACCAGGCACTGCAGATCTCAGTTGTCATCTCCTCGTGTGGAACAAGGCACAGACCCCCACTCTGCCCCTTCCTCCCAAAGGTCCCAGAATTAAAATATTTGGTAGCTGTGATTAATAAAGACACCTGGCTGCACCCTTCTCAGTAAAGAGTCTCTCAGCATTTTGTATCAGGTTTAAGGATCAGACTTCAGAGCTTGATAAGCACAAGCCTAAACTGGAGGGAGTGCAACATGGTTTAAGCTTATGCCAGCTGGTGAAATTCGTTCCCTTGGATGTGACAGTCTTTGTCGTGACTTAAAAATGGTTTTGCCCAATTATCTTTTAGTGATTCCTATATCCTTTAAGCTCCATTAGTTCTTCTCAGTTCTCTTTTTCAGTGGTGAAAAGAACATTGTTGCTCAGGTGCATTTGGAACTTCAATTCTGGTGACATCTTCCATCCAACCCAATTTAACACCACCACAGCTGTTTCTCTACAAGCTGGCAGGCTGAGGTGAATGGGCTGTCGAGGTGTAGGAACTTTGCTTGTCATGAAGTCACAGGGAAAGGCTTCTAAAAGAAGATAGACTCTTGGATTTGGTGTTGTCTGAGCAGCTGGTAATTTCCTCTTCAC
>NW_024367312.1:0-1757 GCF_014805655.1 Passer montanus
AAAAATTTTTAAAAAAATTTAAAAAATTACAAAATTTGGGGAGGGGGGAGGGGTTTAAAGAAGGGGGCGGGGCCAGGGCGGAAGCCCCGCCCCCTCACCTGTCCCGCGCCGCTCGGGTTCGTCCGTGGCCGGCCTGGGGGGAGGGGAGGGGTCAGCACCCCCAAATCTGGGGTTCTTACCCCAAAATCCAGGGGTTTCGCCCCAAAAAATTTGGGGTTTTTTGCCCCAAAAATTTCGGGTTTTTTCCCAAAAATATTTGGGGTTTCCCCCCAAAAAATGGAGTTCCCCCAAATATTTGGGGTCCCCCCCCTCCCAATTTTGTGGTTCCCTCCCAAAAAATTGGGGTTTCCCCCCCCAAAAAAATTGGGGGTTCCTACCCCAAAATTTAGGGTTCCCCCCTCAAAAAATTTGGGTTTTCCCCCCAAGAAATGGAGTTTCCCCAAATATTTGGGGTCCCCCCCTCCCAATTTTGTGGTTCCCTCCCAAAAAATTGGGGTTTTCCCCCCCAAAAAAATTTGGGGTTCCTACCCCAAAATTTAGGGTTCCCCCCTCAAAAAATTTGGGTTTTTCCCAAAAAAAAAAACAAACCTGGAGTTTTCCCCTAAAATTCGGGGTTCCCCCCCCAAAAAAATTTGGGGTTCCTACCCCAAAATTTAGGGTTCCCCCCTCAAAAAATTTGGGTTTTTCCCAAAAAAAAAAACAAACCTGGAGTTTTCCCCTAAAATTCGGGGTTCCCCCCAAAAAAAAATTTGGGGTTCCTCCCTCCCAAAAGTTGGGGTTTCCCCCCCAAAATTTGGGGTTCCCCTCCTCGAAATTTGGGGTTTTTTCCCCAAAAAAAACCCTTGGGGTTTTCCCTCAAAACTTGGGGTTCTCCCCCTCCCAATTTTGATGTTTCCCCCAAAAAAATCTGGGGTTCCCCTCTGAAAATTTGGGGTTCCCGCTCCCCGAAATTTGGGGTTCCTCCCCTCCCACTTTTAGAGCTCCCCCAAAAAAATTTGGCGTTCCCGTCCCAAAAATTGGGGTTCCCCCCTCCCCAAAATTGGGTTTTCCCCAAAAAAACTTGGCGGTTACACCCCGAAATTTTGGGGTTCTCCCCCCTCCCAAAATCCGGGGTTCTCCCCCTCCCCAGATTTTGGGGTCCCCTCCAAAAATTTGGGGGTTCCACCCCTTAAAAATTGGGGTTCTCCCTCCCAAAATTTGGGGTTCTCCCTCAAAATTTGGGGTTCCCTCGGAAAATCTGGGGTTCTCCCCCCTCCCCAGTTTTGGGGTCCCCCCTCACCTGTCGGGCTGCTCGGGGGGGGCGGAGCCATCGGGGTCCGGCCAGAGCAGGGGCGTGCCTGGGGGGACAGGGGGACATTTGGGGGGATTTGGGACATTTGGGGGGATTTGGGGACATTTGGGGGGATTTGGGACATTTGGGCCGGGGTTCTCCCCCTCCCCAGATTTTGGGGTCCCCTCCAAAAATTTGGGGGTTCCACCCCTTAAAAATTGGGGTTCTCCCTCCCAAAATTTGGGGTTCTCCCTCAAAATTTGGGGTTCCCTGGGAAAATCTGGGGTTCCCCCCCTCCCCAATTTTGGGGTTCTCCCCCTCCCCAGGTTTTGGGGTCCCCCCTCCCCAGTTTTGGGGTCCCCCCTCACCTGTCGGGCTGCTCGGGGGGGGCGGAGCCATCGGGGTCCGGCCAGAGCAGGGGCGTGCCTGGGGGGACAGGGGGACATTTGGAGGGATTTGGGACATTTGGGGGGATTTGGGGACATTT
>NW_024367313.1:0-1757 GCF_014805655.1 Passer montanus
CCCCCATTTTTCCCCATTTTTCCCCCATTCCCCACCCCCCTCAGTGGGATTTGCGCCCCTCTGTGATTTTCACACCCGGTTCCCAGCCTGTCCCAAAGGTCAGCGCTGACGTGGGGACGAAATCGGAGACGCCAAATCCGGGAGGAAATTATTCCTTTTTTATCTCTGGTTTTTTCCTCTTTTTTCCCATTTATTCCCAATTTTTCCCCCATTTATTCCCAATTTTTTTCTTAATTATTCCTATTTTTCGTGGATTTTTTCCTGGATTTTTTTCCCATTTCTCCCATTTTTATTTCCATTTATTTCCATTTTTATTCCCATTTATTCCCCATTTATTCCCATTTTTATTCCCGTTTATTCCCATTTTTATTCCCATTTTTTCCCTTTTTTTTCCCATTTTTTTCCCATTTTCCCCCCGTTTCCTTTCCGCCCCCGAGCCCCTCCCGAACCTTTTCTCCCTTTCCTGCTAATCCCTCTTTTGTCCCTTTTTTGTCCTTTTTTTTCCCTTTTTTTTCCCATTTTTTTCCCATTTCTCCCATTTTTATTTCCATTTTTATTCCCATTTATTCCCCATTTTCCATTTTTATTTTCATTTATTCCCATTTATTCCCCATTTATTCCCATTTTTATTCCCATTTTTATTCCCATTTTTATTCCCATTTATTTCCCATTTATTCCCATTTTCATTCCCATTTTTATTTCCATTTATTCCCATTTTTATTCCCATTTATTCCATTTTTATTTCCATTTATCCCCATTTTTATTTCCATTTATTTCCCATTTTCCCCATTTTTATTTCCATTCATTCCCATTTTCCCCGGGGTTTTTTCCCCATTTTTCCCCCATTTATTCCCCATTTTCCCCAGTTTTTCCCCCATTTATTCCCCATTTTCCCCAGTTTTTCCCCCATTTATTCCCCATTTTCCCCAGTTTTTCCCCCATTTATTCCCCATTTTCCCCGGTTTTTGCCCCATTTATTCCCCTTTACTCCCATTTTTTCTCCATTTGCTCCCATTTATTTCCATTTTCCCCAATTTTTCCCATTTTCCCCCCATTTTTCCTATTTTCCCTGTTCCCCCCCATTTCCCCCTTTTTTTTCCATTTTTTCCCATTTCCATCCCAAAGGTCACCGATGACGCAGAGATGGAACCCGAGACACCAAATCTGCCATCAAATTATTCCCTTTTCCCTGGTTTTTCCCCTGGTTTTCTCATTTATTCCTTTTTTTTCCCTATTTATTCCCATTTTTCCTGGATGTTTTTCCCATTTTCCCCCTTTTTCTGCCTTTTTTCCCCATTTCCCCCTTGTTTCCCCCATTTTTTGCCATTTTTCCTCCATTTTCCCCTCATTTATTTGCATTGTTTATTCCCCATTTTTTCTTAGATTTTTTCTGTTCCCCCCTTTTTTTTCCCTTTTTTCCCCATTTTTCCCCTGTTTATTCCCCATTTTTTCTTAGATTTTTTCTGTTCCCCCCTTTTTTTTCCCTTTTTTCCCCATTTTTCCCCTGTTTATTCCCCATTTTTTCTTAGATTTTTTCTGTTCCCCCCTTTTTTTTCCCTTTTTTCCCCATTTTTCCCCTGTTTATTCCCCATTTTTTCTTAGATTTTTTCTGTTCCCCCCTTTTTTTTCCCTTTTTTCCCCATTTTTCCCCTGTTTATTCCCCATTTTTTCCCCCATTTTCCCCGATTTTCTCCCTTTTTTATCCCATTTTTCCCTGTTTTTTCTTGTATTTTTTCCCATTTTTCCCCATTTTTTCC
>NW_024367314.1:0-1755 GCF_014805655.1 Passer montanus
ATTTTTTGGAATTTTTGGGGATTTTTGGGTGGGATTTTTGGGGTTTTTTTTGTAATTTTTGGTGGGATTTTTTGGAATTTTGTGATTTTTGGATGGGGGATTTTGGGGTGGCATTTTTTTGGATTTTGGGATAGGATTTTTTGAATTTTGGGTGGATTTTTTGGGGTTTTTTTTGTAATTTTTGGTGGGATTTTTTGGAATTTTGTGATTTTTGGATGGGATGTTTTGGGAATTTGGGGATTTTTGTGCAGGATTTTTCTTTGATTTTGTGATTTTTGGGTGGATTTTTTGGGGTTTTTTTTGTAATTTTTGGTGGGATTTTTTGGAATTTTGTGATTTTTGGATGGGATGTTTTGGGAATTTGGGGATTTTTGTGCAGGATTTTTCTTTGATTTTGTGATTTTTGGGTGGATTTTTTTGGGATTTTGGGCTGGGATTTTTTGGGATTTTTTGGATTTTTTGGGATTTTTTGGGATTTGGGACCCCCCAAGCCCTGTCCCCCCAGGATCCACAAGCTGGTGATCGACGGCAGGAACCCCAAAAAGGCCAATTTTGGGATTTGTGGTTGGGATTTGGGGTGGGAATTTTTTGGGGTTTTTTTGTGATTTTTGGTGGGATTTTTTGCTCCATCCCTGTCTAGGGGAGGTACCTGAGCATTCAGCAGAGGAACTTCTGCTGAGATTTTGGGGCTTTTTGGGTGGATTTTTCTTTGAATTTTGTGATTTTTCTGCGGGATTTTTTGGGATTTTGGGGTTGAATTTTTTTGGATTTTTGTGATTTTTGTGGGGGATTTTTTTAATTTTGGGTGGATTTTTTGGGGGGTTTATTTGGGATTTTGTGATTTTTGGATGGGATTTTTTGGGTTTTTTGGGATTTTTGGATGGGATATTTTTGGATTTTGGCTTTTTTGGATGGAATTTTTTTTTGATGGAATTTTTTTTGGTTTTTTTGGAGTTTTTGGGTGGGGTTTTTTGGGATTTAGGACCCCAAACCCCCCTGTCCCCCCAGGATCCACAAGCTGGTGATTGGTGACGTGAACACAAATTTTAGGATTGATTTGGGTTGGAATTTTTTTTAAATTTTGTGATTTTTGGGTGGGATTTTTTGGGATTTTGGGGTGGGACTTTCTTGGATTTTGGGTGGATTTTTTGGGGTTTTTTTTGAGATTTTTGGGTGGATTTTTTTGGAATTTTTTTTTGATGGAATTTTTTTTGGTTTTTTTGGAGTTTTTGGGTGGGGTTTTTTGGGATTTAGGACCCCAAACCCCCCTGTCCCCCCAGGATCCACAAGCTGGTGATTGGTGACGTGAACCCAAATTTTGTGATTTTTGGGTTGGGATTTTTTTTAAATTTTGTGATTTTTGGATGGGATTTTTTTGGATTTTGGGGTGGGACTTTCTTGGATTTTGGGTGGATTTTTTGGGGGGTTTTTTGAGATTTTTGGGTGGATTTTTTGGGGTTTTTTTTGAGATTTTTGGGTGGATTTTTTTGGTTTTTTGGAGTTTCTGGGTGGGATTTTTTGGAACTTTGGGGATTTTGGGGTGGGATTTTTGGGATTTTTTGGATTTTTTGGATTTTTTGGTATTTGAGACCCCCACCCCTGTCCCCCCAGGATCCACAAGCTGGTGATCGACGACGTGCGCCCCGAGGACGAGGGTGATTACACCTTCGTGCCCGACGGCTTCGCCCTCACCCTCTCGGCCAAGCTCAACTTCCTCGGTGGGCACGGGGGGATTTGGGGGGATTTGGGGAAATT
>NW_024367315.1:0-1755 GCF_014805655.1 Passer montanus
GGTCTCTGGGGGTCCCGGGGGTCCCGGGGCAGAGGCCACGGCCAAGCGGCGGATCCGGCTGGAGGCGGGCGCGGCGCTGAACGTGTTCCTGGTGCTCGACGCCTCGCGCAGCGTGCACGCGCAGGACTACGAGAACGCGCGCCACGCCCTGGCCGAGCTCGTGGAGAAGGTGGGACACCCAAAACACCCCAAAAACACCCAAAAAACCACCCCAAAAACCCCAAAAATACCCCCAAAACCACACAAAATAACCCAAAAACCACAAAAACCCACCAAAAATACCCCAAAAACACAAAAAACCACCCCCAAAACCACCCAGCAGAGCCCTGGCCGAGCTCGTGGAGAAGGTGGGACACCCAAAACACCCCGAAAACACCAAAAAACTACAAAAAATTACCCAAAAAGCACCAAAAATACCCCCAAACCACCAAAAATATCTCAGAAAGTACCCCAGAAACAATAAAACCCCCTAAAAATCCCCTTTCACCATCCCAAATCCCCTCTGAAACCCCATAAATCCCCACAAATCCCCTTTAAACCCCCATAAATCCCTTTCAAAACCCCATAAATCCCCTTTAACCCCATAAATCCCCCATAAATCCCCCATAAATCCCCTTTAACCCCAAAAATCCCCTATAAATCCCCCATAAATCCCCTCTAAACCCCATAAATCCCCCATAAATCCCCCATAAATCCCCTTTAACCCCAAAAATCCCCTATAAATCCCCCATAAATCCCCTCTAAACCCCATAAATCCCCCATAAATCCCCCATAAATCCCCTCTAAACCCCATAAATCCCCCATAAATCCCCCCAAAAACACAAAAAACCACCCCCAAAACCACCCAGCAGAGCCCTGGCCGAGCTCGTGGAGAAGGTGGGACACCCAAAACACCCCGAAAACACCAAAAAACACTAAAAATAACCCAAAAATACCCCCAAAATCACCCCAAAACCACCAAAAATACCCCCAAAATCACCCCAAAACCACCCAGCAACGCCCTGGCCGAGCTCGTGGAGAAGGTGGGACACCCAAAACACCCCGAAAACACCAAAAAAACACCCCAAAAATACCCCCAAAACCACACAAAATAACCCAAAAACCACAAAAACCCACCAAAAATACCCCAAAAACACAAAAAAACCACCCCCAAAACACCCCAAAACCGCCCAGCAGAGCCCTGGCCGAGCTCGTGGAGAAGGTGGGACACCCAAAACACCCCGAAAACACCAAAAAACACTAAAAATAACCCAAAAATACCCCCAAAATCACCCCAAAACCACCAAAAATACCCCCAAAATCACCCCAAAACCACCCAGCAACGCCCTGGCCGAGCTCGTGGAGAAGGTGGGACACCCAAAACACCCCGAAAACACCCAAAAAACCACCCCAAAAATACCCCCAAAACCACACAAAATAACCCAAAAACCACAAAAACCCACCAAAAATACCCCAAAACCACCACAAACACACCCCAAAACCACCCAGCAGAGCCCTGGCCGAGCTCGTGGAGAAGGTGGGACACCCAAAACACCCCGAAAACACCAAAAAACTACAAAAAATTACCCCAAAACCACCAAAAATACCCCCAAACCACCAAAAATATCTCAGAAAGTACCCCAGAAACAATAAAACCCCCTAAAAATCCCCTTTCACCATCCCAAATCCCCTCTGAAACCCCATAAATCCCCACAAATCCCCTTTAAACCCCCATAAATCCCTTTCAAAACCCCATAAATCCCCTTTAACCCCATA
>NW_024367316.1:0-1755 GCF_014805655.1 Passer montanus
CAAGAAAAGGCTCCAAAATCCCCCAAAATCGCCCCAAAAACGTCCAAAAATGCCCCAAAACGGCTCCAAAAATGCCCCAAAATGCCCCAAAATGGCCCCAAAATGCCCCAAATGCCCCAAAAGCCCCAAAATGCCCCGAATTTCCCCCAAATCCGCAGGCGGAGCCGCGGTGCGAGCGAGGCCCCGAGGAGCCGGGGCAGGGCCCGGAGCGCCCCCTGCTGGTGAGTGCGGAATGGGGTGAAACGCTCCAAAATCGGGAAAATTCCAAAAATTGGGGAAAATTCCAAAATTGGGGAAAAATCCCAAAATTGGGGAAAATTCCAAAAATTGGGGAAAAATTCCAAAATTGGGGAAAATTCCAAAAATTGGGGAAAAATCCCAAAATTGGGGAAAATTCCAAAAATGGGGAAAAATCCCAAAATTGGGGAAAATTCCAAAAATTGGGGAAAAATCCCAAAATTGGGGAAAATTAAAAAAATTGGGAAAATTAAAAAAATTTGGGAAAAATCTCCAAAATTGGGAAAAATCTGCATCAAAAATAGGGAGAAAATCGCACAAAATTGGGGAAAATCCGCCCAAAAAATTGGGGGAAATCCCAAAAATCAGGAAAATTTTAAAAATTTGTGGGAAATCTGCATCAAAAATGGGGAAAAAATCGACAAAAAAGGGGAAAAATTGGCACAAAAATGGGGGAAAAAATTAAAAATTGGGGAAAATCTGCATCAAAAATGGGGTAAAAATCCCAAAAATCGGGAAAATTCAAAAAATTGGGGAAGAATCCCAAAAATTGGGGAAAATCTGCATCAAAATTGGGCAAAATTTGGCACAAAAATGGGGGGAAAAATCTGCACAAAAATGGGGGAAAATCCCAAAAATCGGGAAAATTTAAAAAAATTTGTGAAAAATTTCCAAAATTGGGGAAAATCCGCACCAAAAATGGGGAAAAAAATTACAAAAATGGGGAAATTTGACACAAAAATGGGGGGGGAAATCCCAAAAAAAATTCCCCCAAATTTCGGATTTTTTCCCCCAAATTCGGGAAAAATCCCTTAAACATTGTGACATTTTCCCCAAAATTGGGGGTTTTTTATCACAAAATTTTGGGGTTTTTTTCCCCAAAATTTGGGGTTTTTCCCCAAATTTTTGATTTTTCCTCAAATTTTGGATTTTTCCCCAAATTCGGGAAAAATCCCTTAAACATTGTGACATTTTCCCCAAAATTGGGGGTTTTTTATCACAAAATTTTGGGGTTTTTTTCCCCAAAATTTGGGGTTTTTCCCCAAATTTTTGATTTTTCCTCAAATTTTGGATTTTTCCCCAAATTCGGGAAAAATCCCTTAAACATTGTGACATTTTCCCCAAAATTGGGGGTTTTTTATCACAAAATTTTGGGGTTTTTTTCCCCAAAATTTGGGGTTTTTCCCCAAATTTTTGATTTTTCCTCAAATTTTGGATTTTTCCCCAAATTCGGGAAAAATCCCTTAAACATTGTGAATTTTCCCCCAAATCTTTTCCCTTTCCCGCCGGATTTGGGAAGAATCCCCCAAAAATGGGGATTTTTCCCGAAATTGGGGATTTTTCCCCGAAATGGGGATTTTTCCCGAAATTTGCCTTTTTCCCCCCGATTCCTCCCCAGGCGTGCCCTGGCGCCCCCTGCTGGACGTTCCGCTGCTCGCTGCCCCCCCTGCAGCCCCCGCGGGTCTGGGGGCTGCGCCTGGGGGGGCGGCTCCGCCTGGGGGCGGCTGCGCAGGTGAG
>NW_024367317.1:0-5044 GCF_014805655.1 Passer montanus
GTCTGGACTGCAACATCTTTGAGGCTCCAATTCCAAGGATGCTGTCATTGCTGGTCCCCATCGAGATGTGAAATGTCCTCAACAAGTAGCAGGGGTGGCCTTCATCAACACCATCATCTTCATCACCACAACCACCTCTATCAACCTCCTCCCCCAGAACATCTTCATCTTCATCACCCATACCTCTATCATCATCACCCAATACCATCAACCTTTGTCGTCATCACCACAACACCAGCAGCACCATCATCACTGTCACCTTCTTCATCATCACCTTCATCGTCCACACCATTGACACCATCACCATGACACTACTCACAGCGCCATCATCATCATCACTACCATATACCTCACCTTCGTCCCTCATTCTGCCATGATGAAATGCTGATGGTGAAATCCATCACCAATATCCTCCTCATCCACAGCACTGACACCATGGCACTATTCACACCTCCATCATTATCATCATCATCATCATCATCACCGCATATCTCATCTTCATCACTCATGCCATCACCCGCACTAGGGTGAAATCCAACACCAATATTCTCATCCAACACCCTTGACACTGTCACCATGACAACGGTAACACCATCATGGCCTGTATCATCTTCATCACCCTCACCATCATCTTCATCATCAAGACCATCATTGCCACAGCCAACTCCAACACAACCAACACCATCACCATGACACTGACAACACCATCGTCATCATCACTATCACTGTCACCATTATCATCACTATCATCCACACCTTAGTCTTTATCATCAACACCACACTGAATCCCATCGCCTCCATTGTTATCACCCAACACCATTGACACCATCACCATTTTCATCAACAGCATCATCATTTCATCACTTAGCACCATCATCATCACCACCCCCATCTTCAACACTCCATTGTCATCATCACACGACCACCACAATCACCATCATCATCACCATCCCCACCATGCCCTCCATGATGTCCCTGTGTCCCTTCAATGTGCTCCCCCATGTCCTCCCCCACAGCAACGCAGCCCCCTCCCCCACCCTCCATCCCATGTGCATGTCCTGCTCTGTGCCCCACCCCCACGGTGACCCCCAGATGTCCCTGATGAGCCCCCACTGGAGAATGTGAAAAATGCCAATCACTTGGGTTTAAAATTTTAAGAGTTTAATAGTAATAAAATGGTTATAAAATAGTAATATAATTAGAGTAATAAAAATGTGGACAATCAGGATTAGGACAATATGAGACAATAAAAACAAAGGGTTATGGACAGTCGGGTACCTCTTTCTGGGCAAAATAATCCCCAAAAAGGACATACCTTTAACAGAGGATTAACCCTTAAAAGAAATAATAGCCTGTTGCATATTCACACACCTCATATATGATGCATAAATTCCATTCAAACAAAGGATTCTGTCTGATCAATGTCAACTTCTTCCTCTGAATCCTAACTCTGAATTCTAAAGGTGTCTTCAGGGCCGAGTTAGGTGGGAAGAAGTTTCTTCCGATAAGAGAGCAATAAATTCTTTTTCTCTGAAAGATTTAGGTGTCCTGTGGCTGCTATCTTGCCTCTTTAAAAAAAGTATTCTACATAGCGTAGTTTCTATTTTAACATTATGTTATAACCTAAAACTATATTTAACACACTACTTAAAATTAATACAGCGTAACTTTCTAACATAACACATATAATATTAATTTTAATATTTGCAAAAAGCCAGTCATAAAATACGCATTTTTCACAGAGAACCAATCTCTGGCCTGAATGTCTCTCACCATGTCCCCCAGTGTCCTTCTGGTGCCCCTCATCCCCCTTTGCCCCCAAGGATGACCCCTTAATGCCCCAAATGTCCCTCCCAACCTGCTGAAGAACCAGATGCTGCCCTGGGTAAACATGTGCAGAAGGGTTCCATCCATCCTCTGTTCCCACCATGTCCCTCCCCATGATGACCTCCCAATCTCTCCCCATGGGGATCCCCCAGTTGTTGCACCCCAAGACATGGAAGGGGATGCTGAGGCAGGGATGCCTTGGTAAGAAACACAAGTCAGGGCAACACAAGAAGATGTTCTCCAACAGTTCCTTGTGCCTTTATGTTAATGTTCCCAGTTGCATCATGCCTTTTCTCCTCCTCAGTTCTAGAATGTTCCCCGCTCCTGCTTTCCCAATTCGAGCTGGTTTCTTACTGCTCCACCTGCTACACTTTATTCCCACCTCTGTACCGCTCCTGTTCCCTCAACCCAATGGCCCTCAGCGCTGATGCCCCACCTCCCTCACCCTGTTTATAACCCAGGACCCTCCATGGTTCTTTGTCCTTGGTTGCCTTCAGTGTGCTGCGAATAAACTCCACTGGAATCCCATACAAAGAACCCCTCCCATCTGCTTTTCTTCCCTGTCCAACGTGTGCTGCGAGTGCCTGGAGCACTGAGCTGTCCCCTTCTCCACGAGGACACTCTCGGAAGGAAGTGGCTTCAGCAGCTCCTGCCCCACTGCCAGACACAATGTCCAGATGTCCCCCACAGCCCATCAGAGAACTGACCACTGGCCTGGATGTGAACATCAACCTGCCCAAAAAACAGCCTGCCCGGCTGATGGGCAGGACCCCTGGATTGTGGGGTGCTAAGTGAGGAACCCCAGAGACTGGGGGTGCAGGAACCCCAGTCTGGGGGTAAAAGGGTGGGGGGATCCTTGAATTGGTGGTAGGCATGACAACCCCAGTTTTGGGGGTGTGGGATAGGGGGAAGATGAGGTTTGGAGGAATGGGGTGTTTTGGTGGAGGGGGCTCCATTTTGGAGGGAGTGATGGTTTGGGGGTACCCCAAATTTCAAGGGTGGTGGGGAAGCACCAATACTTGAAGGGGGTACCAATTTTGGGACAAACTCCTGGATTGGGGTATTCTGGGCATGGACGGATGGGGGAGGACCCCTGGACTGGGGGGGATGCATAGGGGAGGTCCCAGTTTGGGGGGGAACCCCTGAACTGGGAGGGGGGGTCATAGGTGGGGGAAGCCCAACTTTGGGGTCAGTGGACACCCTTGAATTGGGGGAATCTAGGGAGCAGATGCAAATTTGTGGGGATTCATGCTGGCAGTTGATGGGGGACCCTAATTTTGAGTCAATGCCTGGGGGCAGCCCCCATTTTACCCCTCCCCATATTGGTCTGAGGGATTGGGCATCGATCTGGGGCTCCCCCTGACCCCCCTGTTCCCCAGATGATTTTGGGGGTGCGCTGGGCCGGGGGCTTCACCCGCCGGTTGGAGGTTGAGTGCTCGAGGGTGGAGGAGGCGCTGGCGGCTGCGGGGGCTGGGGCTGACATCATCCTGCTGGACAACCTGGCCCCACAGGTGAGCCCCAAAATTGGAGGCGGACCAGCGGTGGTGAGACTGGACCCCAAAAATGGGGGCTTGAATTGTACTGAATTGTAAAAATGGGAGATAGAATGGGGGGGAAACCCCTGAAAAGTGGGCAGTAACCACACAGATCGAGGCTATGCACATCCCCCCAGATGAGACCCCAAAATCAAGGGTGTGACAAAAATGGGGGACTCTAAGGCATAAGGCTGAACCAGTAAACTGGAGGCAATCTGCTGTAAAATGTGGAGCAGCCTCAAAGATAAGGAGGAGAACACAATCTTTGAGGGTCAAAGTGTTGGAAAACTCCAGTTTTGGGTAGTTTTTGGTTTTTTTTGTTTGTGGGGTTTTGGTTTTTTGGGGTTTTTTTTTTTTGGGTGAGGGGACCACCGTTTTGGGCAATGGTGGGTAGGAAATGCTTGGATTGGAGGGTTTGAGTGGAGGAACTGCAATTTTGGGGTGTTCTGGGTTGAGTACTCCAATTTTAGGCATTTACTAAGGGTTTGCACCCTGGATTAGAGGGTGCTAGAGGGAGAGAACTTTAGTTTTGTTGGCCAGTGGGTTGGAGAGCTGGAATTTGGAGTTTTTCTGAATGCTCAGACCATAATACTGGGGATCAGTGGGCCGTGGGGAGCCCCCACGGGGCAGATTTCAGGAGGTTTCTGGTTTAGGGGACTCCTAATTTTGTGGTCATAAGTGTTGATTTTGAGGATTAGGGCGAGAACACCCCAATGTTGGAGGTCAATGGGTGGAGTAGCCCCTGAAATGGTGGTTTTGTTTGGCGGGGGTTCCAATTGGACAGATTTGGGCTGTGACACACCCCAATTTCAGGGGGTGTTGAGCGCACACCCAACTTTTGGGGAAGGGTGGAAGGTGTCTCCCAGGAGCTGCACACAGCAGAGGGATTGTTTTGGGGATCTTCCCCCATTTTTTGGGACCTCACATCAATGTAGTGTCCATTGGGGTCTGACTGACAGTGCCCCTATCCTGGGCTTTGCACTGCAGATGCTGGAACCCTCAAATCCATCCAGGATGCCTCAACCCACCACAAAACCCACCCTGAGATCCTAAAATATGTCCTGGGGATCCCCAAAACCCACCCTCAAACCCCAGCCCCGGTGAGGGGGACCAGGAAATGCTGTGTCCTCCCAGTCACCACGGGGCACCAACGCCCAGGACACCCCACCCAGGGGATCCCAAATCTGCCTCCTGGGGTCTCCAGGGTTCTCCCATCACATGCCCCATTTGGGAAGGACCCCCTCAAAGCCGCCCCTCCCCCACTGAGTGTTATGAATAGAAAGTTGTATTTTTTTTAGTTGCAGAGTTTAAAACAAGTCAGACCAGTCAGACCTCTTTAGTTTCACTCCTAAAGAGGAGCTCTTCAATTACCTGTTAATGTCCGGTGATTAACCATTGTCACCCTGATGCTGGCCGCTTGCCAGGGAGGGACACCAGGACAGACCCTCCAAGTACGAAGAGAATAGGAGTGACATCAGAGCCAGTATGCAGATGAGAAATGCATTGAGCCCCGAATTTTTATAGTTTTACAGTTTTTACGGGAAAAACCCCTAAAATTACGAGCCAACAAGTGACTTAAGTGACGTCTAAGGATGGGAGCATAGTCCCGTACCTGCTTGGATCCTTTTTGCTTCTCACCCTAACCTGAAAAGATGTTGATTAAAGAGACGACCCGGGGTGTT
>NW_024367317.1:5219-36973 GCF_014805655.1 Passer montanus
CATCAGAGCCAGTATGCAGATGAGAAATGCATTGCGCCCCGAATTTTTACAGTTTTCCAGGAAAACCCCTAAAATTATGAGCCAACAAGTGACCTAAGTGACGTCTAAGGATGGGAGCATAGTCCCGTACCTGCTTGGATCCTTTTTGCTTCTCACCCTAACCTGAAAAGATGTTGATTAAAGAGACGACCCGGGGTGTTGGACCAAAAAGCAGGAATCTGCTACTCTCCCATGAGGACAGAATCCCCAGCTCTGCCTGCAGACCAGTGGACAAAGCTGCATCATCCTCCTTCTCTGTGCCACGCCTGGGAGCAGCAGCGGCGTGGGCGCGACCTGTCGATTTCTCCCCACCTGAGCTGATTCTTCTTAATAAAGGCTTTAAAAAGGAGAAAGATCTCCTGCCCATTTATTTCACTGAGCAGGACCCCAAGCTGGGTCCTTCCAGCCGCCAGGGGGCGCCAGCACCCAAGGTGCCAAAATCCAGCCCAAAAACCCCAAAGCTCGACCTGGGCTCCCTCCGACCCCCTCGCCCACTCAAGGGAGATCCCAAAGCCCACCCTGGGGTCCCCCCAAGCCCCTTCTGTCTCTGTACCTCCAAATAAGCTCCTCGCCTACACCTCCCCCAGTTTCATCCGGGTGTGACCCCCCAAAACCCACCACTGAGTGCAAAACCAGCCACTTTACAACCAACAAAACGCGGGACCGTGATCACCAACCCACTGACTCCCTACTCCAAACCAGTGCCAGTCTGCTGGTCAGACTGGGATAAGCCTTTTGCAGACAGCTCCAGCTCCTCCCTGAAAATCTGGTATGAAAAATAAGAAATCCCTCTGTTTGGGGTGGAAACTGGCAGGCAGGGAATGAACCCTCATGCACAACAAGAGTTCAAGGGTCCCAACCCCTAGTATGAGGATCCCAAACTCCAGATTGAGAGGCTCAAACCCCAAGTGAGGGGGCTGAGATCTGAGTTTGAGGATCTCAAGCCATGGGATGTCATGAGTGTCCAGGACAGGGCAGGGGACACATGGAGTCTCCCAGCCCATGCCTGCAAAAGGCACAGCTAAAATTCCAGTGCCACGTACTGAAAGCCAAAGAGGAGCAGCTGGCAAGGGACTGGGGGGTGCTGGAGGAGGCCTGGCAGAAGCTGGGGCTGGAGGAGAAGGAGCCATGTGGCTCATCTAGCAGCAAGAGGAGATTCCAAGTATGGCCAAGGGCCGTGCAGCACCTGCACTGCACTTCCCAGCTGTGCCAGGCTTGGAGCAGAGCTGGGGCTCCACATCGCTTCCAAATCCTAATCCTGTCCCAGGAGGGGGACAAGGGGAGCCCTAAGGAGCAGCGCTGGCCCTGAGCACCCTCCCAGTTGCTCTTCCACAGTGCTGATCCTGTGGGCTGACCACTCCATGGAGCAGGATCCATAAAAGAACAGCTCCACCTGCTTCCTTCATCCCCTGCACCTGAAGTGGTGGTGCCAGGGCCCAGCTTCCTTAAGGAATGTCCAAGCTGTTTCCTCCCTGGAAGGGCTCTGCTGGTCTCTTGTACCATCACCCCTTTCCCAAGACCCCTCCCAGCTTTCTGGGCACAGCCACACAAGCTCCTGTTCCTCATTTCTTGCTGGGGGCGCCTTCCCCACGGAGGCTCTGCTTTTCTTACATCCCCAGCAAAAGCCAGGGCACCCCAGAGCCCCTGAGGGTGTAGGTGGATCCCAAGGCACCCCAAGGTGTGGGTGAGCACACATGAAGCACAAACACCCAAAATTAAGTGTGGCTGACTGCAAGGTAAAACTTGCCAGGGCTGCTGGGTGGGTCCAAGAGCTCCCAGAATCACTGGGATTTGAGCCATCCCACAGCTTGTCCCTGGAGCAAGAGCAACCCCCAGTTCTGCTCCAGGGACTCAGCTGGCAGCTCTCCAGGAGTGGGTGACACCCTGTGCTCTGCACTGCCAGCTCTCCAGGAGTGGGTGACACCCTGTGCTCTGCACTGCCAGCTCTCCAGGAGTGGGTGACACCCTGTGCTCTGCACTGCCATATCCTCAGGAAGCTGTGGGGGTTTATGGGGAAGCCCCTTTCGTTGGGTCACGGGGTGCAGGAGGGATGCCCTGGTTTTCCAGAAGCCTGAGAGGAGCCAGAAGCAGCTGGATCCAACTCCAGGCCCAGACAGGATCAGGCATTCTGTCTGGATCATACATCTGGGCTGGCCAAAATGTCCTGGGTTTAACTGGAGACCTGCAAGAAGCACAAGACATTCCATCTCTAGGTCCAGGCTCGGCGCAGGTGCGGCATCCCTCCTGCACGCTCCCACCTGGAGCTGCACCAGACCAGCTGCACACGCTGAACCTGCACAGCTCTGGCAGCACACGGGGGCTCAGGGACACAATGAGACAACATTCCCACACACACCTGGTGATGAACTCTCAAACCATGGAATTCGGGACAGGTGAGAGTCACCCCTGGGCACAAAACCCACAACTCAGCACACCTGACAATGGGGCAGATCCCAACTGGGACCACTCTCTCTCCCCCATGCCCTGCCCAACCGCCGCCATCGCCTTCCAGCCGCCTCTATGGCATTCGTCCCCATCCCATCGTCCTCCTTCCCCCTTTATCATCCACACCGTCTCCATTCATCCGCCTCCATCCTCATCTCAGCCGCCTCCATTCCCTTGGTAATCTTGTCCACGCCAGCCGACTCCATCCCCACTGCCTCTGTCCCCATCCCAACTGCTTCGTCCTGGTGGGAATAATGGTGCTGATGTCTTCACAAAAAACTCGATGTGGAAAGAATGGGTGTTGGGTTCTTCCCTACTATCACAGAAATGGTGTTAATGTCTTCTAAATGGGTCGTAATATCTGTGAACATCCACCCTGGCAAGTCTGTTACAGAATCTAGCCACTTGACCCAAAGAGTTTGAGCTCCTGAACTGTAGAGTAATAGGACAAATGGAAGTGTGAAATACAAAGCTGTGTTTGGTGTCAGGTACATACAGGCAACCTGTGTATCTGTGATTGTGATATGTGTGGAAACTGACCACGGGACAGTTATAAAGACAATTCTAATAAATAACTGAGGAAGTAAAGCATGGAAGAAGGCCTTTGAACCTATCCTTGGTTTGCAATTAACCTTTATAAGTCTTAAGTTGATTTAGGAGTATTCGAATTAAAGCATTAAGGATGTTGTTGTTTGACAGGAACTTTCGGCTTGTAGCTAAAAAGAGTTTTGCAATAATAACCTTTTGAAGTATAATTTTAGAATATTGCTTGTAGTAAGGATCTTTGAAACTATAGCTTTAGAATACATAAAAAGGAAACCTGCTTATCTCAATGCCTTAACAAAACATTGAAAAGCAGCTTGAGATAGGAAGATGAATATCAGCTCAAGGATTACTAGTTTTGACCAAGGGAAGCTGGACATCACTGGTATGAGATTTATAGTTCTTGTAATTATATGATGGACCCACAACTGGAATCTGGACCTCACCAGCTGGGAGACTTCTTTCTTCTTTCGGAAGCCGGACCCCACCATATGGGGATACTCCTTTCTGGGATACATCCTGAGAAAAACTAAATCACAGTAGTGTATAGAATCGTGACATAAAAATTTGGAATAGAAACTGCCAAGAAAGCTTATGAAAATCCCTATAAATATCTGGAAGCCCCAACTATCGGTGTGCAGTTGGAGGGAAAATTTCCCCCACTGTACCCAGCGCTGTATTGCTCATACTTTACCATATTAATTAATAAATTGATTGCTGCTTGAGTATTGGCCTAGTCAAGCTTCTTATTTATAACAGAAGTGTAATGCAGATGGTCTGAACTTCTGGTGGATCTGCAGAACCTAGACAGCCTGAGCTTCTGAACTTCAGGGGGAAATGGTGGCACACATTCAAGGAGGGATATGTGGTAAGCAGTTTGGGAAGGCTGTACCTTCCCGGTACTCAGCCAGTGAGGGCAACACACAATCGGGAGTTTAGAATAAAAAGCAGAACCGAGAGAGACACCTCCTTCCCCACAGGTGTATGTCCCAGTGGACTCTCCCTTTGTTCAAATAAAGTTGCAGGACTCCTATGTATCCTTTGGCTTTTCATAGTGTGGCTTCTCTGCACAGTCCCCATCCATTTCCACCCCCATTCCATCCTCCCCTGTCCATTCCCAGCCCACCCCATTCCCCGCAAAAGCCCGTCCCGTGCTGGGACCAGCACACGGCAGTGGATCCCACCAGAGCGTGTGAGGAGTGTGGGATCAGCCGCTCCTGCCCCGTCAACACCAACAGCATGTACTGGGCCCAGGCAGTGACTCCAGAACAGCCTTTTTCCAGGGAAATCCTCTGCACCACACGAGTCTCGTTCCTGGCCCGTATCAGGCTCAGCTCAGCCTACACTGCAATCCCAAACCCAGCTCATTTCCTGCACGCTTTTCCACAGGTTCAGTTAGTTCACGTTCCCATTGCCCCATCCTTCTCCTTTCCTCCCAGGACATACATAGCCCCTCTCACACACCATCATTACCATTCACCCATCACAAGGAATTCTGGTTCAAGGCACGAGAAACATGGATTCACTTTAGTTTTTCTTTAGTTGATAGGCTCCAAATCAACAGTGTTTCCTATGGATCTTGGGAACTGGGGCCCTGGAGCCTAAGTGCCAGAGCCAGCTGGGCCCTTCTACAGGAGGAAATGTCAGGTTTTTTAGGTTCCCTGAGGTTGATCCGGTTGCCATCATCCAAGCCCCAGGAGTAAACAAAGGGAGCAGATCAGTGCCATTAGAAACATGGAAACATTCCAAATCTTACTCCTGGGACATGCTGGATTTTTGCTTTCACTGGCAAAATTAAATTTTAAAAAATGAGAATTTGGCTCACTCTTTGCTCATCCAGGTTTGCTGGGGAAGGGTTTTGTCTCCTTTGCTGCTGAAAGCCAAAGGGAGACTTGGAAAGAGCGATGGCATCCCTGTGGGATTTAGGGATGTTTGGGATGGTCAATCAGTGGGATGGGCTAGGGGATGGATGGGGTCCCAGAACCTGTGCTGGATCAGGCAGAAGAACAGGAGTTTGATGGAAAAGGGGTTTTCCCATGTTTTTCTAATGGAGAAATGCAGCACAATCCCTTTCCCTGGAATACCCGGCCTGGAGCTGCCGCATCCCTCAGGCCTTGTATCTGCCCACGTGCTCTCGGGCAATGATCACTCGCTGGATCTGTGCCGTGCCCTCGTAAATCTGCAGGGAAAACCAGAGACAGGTGAGCCAGCAGCTGGGAAAGGTGTTTGACCAGAGTCTGCACACCTGTGACCCCTCCCTCTGCCTGCAAGGGCCAGGAAGAGGGAAACTTGGAAAAATGAGGGTGACAATGACCTGTTAGAGACAATAACCCATACAGGTGTGTGTGTTCAGTGCAGGAGGGATTCAGGGATTCCCCAGGTATCCAAACTCCTGTGTGTGCCCAGCACAGGAGAGATCCAAGGACCCCCCAGGCAGAGCCCAGGGCAGCTCCAGGACAGCAGAATTTGGGGATTTCAGTGTTTCACCTGCCTGAAGTTGCTTTGGCAAATCACTCCAATACCTGCAAATCCAGTTTCTCTGCAGTCACAAAATCAGGATAATATTCTCCAAACTGCACAAAGTTTCTCCAAGTAAAGCTGCTGGAATTATAAGGTCCAACCCCTTTCCCAAGTTCTTGCAGGGATGCAGGGGAACAAGAAAAATGCCCAAAAATTTCACACAAAATCAGAGTAATTTGAACAATTTCAAAACTTCAGCATGCCTGGCCATGCACTGACGATGGAGCTGTGTGATAGAGGATTTTGGTGGAAAAAAAACCCTAAAATGGGAAAAGAGCCCAATTCTGACAAAGTCTCACAGCTTGTTCTTGTACAGTTCCTCTCTGAGGACTGAGAACTTTTCAATTCCAAACATCTGCTTTCTGTCCTTGGAGAGGGAAAAATTCCTGGCTGGTGAGAACAGTTGGAATTTTAAAGTCAGCTGTAAAAGGAATGTCAACCACCTGAAATCTCAGCTGCTGTGGTCACTTGCTGACAGGTCAGGGCCCATGTGTGTTCCCTGAGACCTGTTTGGATCAGTTCCAGGCAGTCATGGTTAATGTTGGAAAGAGGGAAAAGGTGAAGGTCGCTGGGTTTCCTAAGGAAATTAATTCGTTCCTGCTGAATAACTAACTTGAGCCAGCAGAGGAATTCTGGCATGGGATAATTTCTTGGCAATAACAATGCAGAAAAAGCCCTGGGGATTAGGGGTGTCTGTGGGCTGAAAATGAGGAAATATGTCCATGTTTTGTTTTTTTGGAAAAGAAACCAATAAATAAATATCTGAAGAAGTGAATCACCATGGGCTGTGCCCCATGGCTGTTTCTGCAGCACACAGAGGGTAACTAATGCTAATTAATTAGTCCATGGGCCTCAAGGCTGGTGACATCTCAGCCAAAGCACCTGCCCAGTGAGTGGTAAGTTGAGAACTCCTTGATTTAATGACTTTCAGTCTCCAAATCTTTTTAGCCATTTTTGTCTATCCCAATTGCAATTAATCAGCAATGAATTACTTTGTACTGAGTGCCCGCATTGCCAGGAAGACCCCTGGCTCTGTCCCACTCACCTGATAGATTTTGGCATCCCTCATGAGCTTCTCCACGGGATACTCTGTGTTGAAGCCATTGCCCCCAAAGATCTGCACAGCATCAGTGGCCACCTGGTTGGCGACGTCCCCGGCGAAGGCCTTGGCGATGGAGGCGTAGAAGGTGTTGCGGCGGCCAGCATCCACCTCCCAGGCTGCTCGCTGGTACCCCATCCGGGCCAGCTCCACCTTCATGGCCATCTCCGCCAGCAGGAATGCCACAGCCTGGTGCTGGGAGAGTGGAGACCACCAGGTGAGCCTCAGAGGGCTGTGACACCACGGGGGAAGGAGCCTTTTGCTTGGGATGGTGATAAATGAATATGACTCGTGCTAACAATTGTAACTATATCGGTATTTTAGAAAACAGTTGTTAAAAAGTAATAGATGTAAAGGATATGTAGTTAGTGTCACAAAACAGATGTTTTCAGATGTTCATGAGAACAGGATGTAGTTTGAGATAAGCAAAATCCCAAAACAGAATAGGTCTCAGGATAATTAAAGAATGAGCCTTGAAATGGACAAAATTGGGATGATTCCAGGTATCTTGGAAATAATACAGCTTATTTTTGGAATGTAATGGTGGCTTCTATAACACAAAACTTGAGGCACATGTTCAAAGGACAGTGAAGATGATGAGAAGCCTTCATCAGGTGTGACCACCAAAAGCCAAAGAAAACCCCTTAGAAACAAACGGAGCATGTGCTGCATTGTATGGTGATGTAGATTTCAAGAATCGAAAATAGGAAGAGATTTACGGGAAAATATTGATGAATATGTATTAGCATACAGTATATAAGTTGTATTTGGACTCTTTTGCCTTTGTGAGGCAGGGTGAAAAGCTCTCCCAGTACCCCAATCAATTGGTTTTACTTATGCTTTATCCAAACCACTGCAAATTTCTTTGTATCTGCTTGATTATATTATTTTATATAAAATTGCTGCTCAATTAAAATTGCTGCTAAATTAAACTTTGTTGTTTATTGAATTAGACATATAGAATTTCATTCATAACAGGATCATGGAATCATTGGGGTTGGACAAGACCATTAAGATCACCACAGCCAAGTCTCACCCTGGCACCATCAGGGTCATCACTAAAATGTGTCCCCAAGTGCCACAAGGACAGGGACTCCACCAGAGCCAGGCCTTTCTGGGAATAAATCTTCCCTAATATATAATTTTACCTTCATTTTTTAATTTGCAAAGTCAGTGCCCTTGGGAAGCTGTGTTCAAGGAGTTCTATGGAACTGGGATCCGTGTTGGATCAGACGTTCCCATGTGTAACTCTAAATATGTGGAAGAGGTTTTACAGTGACTTCTGTGAGCCAGAGAGAAGTTTGATAAGAGGATCCATGTTTACCCCTGAAAGAATTTTCTACCAAGGTCAGTGACATAGAAACCAAGGAAGAAAGAAGGATAAATAAGAAAGACCTGCAACTGTCTGTTCCAATAAGCACTTTGTTTGTCTTTCCTGACCAATGAGGAAAGTGTAAAATTAGGAGTTTTGTAAGAATGTGTAAAAAGCATGCATGCTATAATAAAAACAGGTGTGAAGCCTTCTGAAAATGGAGTGTGTTTGCTTTGTATTGTGACCATCTCAACCACGACATCAACGCACCTCCACGATGGGTTTCCCGAAGGTTTTCCTCTCCAGCGCGTACCTCGTGGCCTCGTCGAGCGCTCGCCTCGCCAGCCCCACGGCCCCCGCTGCCACCTGGGTGGGCACAGTGCGGGATGAGCAGCAGAAATTCCCGTTTGCTTTGGGAACAGCCCATTCCTGGGACTCACCGGGGGCCTGGTCTTGTCAAAGGCGCCCATGGCGATCTTGAAGCCAGCGCCCTCCGCGATCAGCACGTTCTCCTTGGGGACTCGCACGTCCTCAAAGACGATCCCGCGTGTGTCCGAGCAGCGCTGGCCCATGTTCAGCTCCTGCAAGAGGGAGGTGCCACGGGATCAGATTCTTCCCAGGTACAACCAATTCCATCCTTTAGCTCACTTAAAGAATAAAGGAAGCTTTTTTTACCTTAAAAAAACACTCTGATTTAGCTAAAACGCACCAGAGAAACAAGAAATAACGTTTTGGCCTCCCCAGCCCAGTAAGTCCCTGACCTGTCACACCTGAGCGGGTCACTGCCTCCATGTGGGAGATCAACTCTGAGGCTGGAATCCCTCCTTTCGCCCTTTCTGGTTCAATTTATCCTCTGGAGGATTCAATTCTACATATAAATCAATTCTATTCTCTCAAGTGGGAGAGAAAACAGTCAAGAACCCACTTGCAACAGATGCAAGACCCAGCTGTGCTGCCAAAAGACAAATTCATAAATAAATCAGGTTTTCAGGTTCCAAATATAAGCAAAAAGATAGAAAATCAGGGCCTCCATGGTGCCTTACTTGGGCAGGAACAGCTGAAATTGCAGCAAATTGGGTGATTTCTGGGAAAGTTCTGCCAACACCTTCACTCCCCCTGGACATCCTTAGCAATTCCATGTTCTCAAAGGTTCTTTTGCAGCTGGGCAAAATTATCTGCTTTAGGTCCTTCTGAGTAATTCTTTATCTGAATTCATACAATTATAATTCTATTGTCATTATATCTAATTATATATATTACATATAATTATACATTGTATAATTACATATAACTTCATAAATATATATATATATATGTAAATATAATTATTAAATGTGTCTTTTGAACAGTTTCTAGGAACTGTGAGAATTCCAGTATACCTATCAGCACTGACAAGATTCAGCTGTTTTCCTTTCACAGCAATTCATTGTGCTATTGGTTCAGGAAGGAGCAAGAATTCCTGATGATTACCTTCCTGCCAATCTGGATCCCAGGGCTGTTGGCCTCCACGATGAAGCCCGTGAAGGCTTTGCTGGCTGGGGCCCGGGGGTCAGGATCAGTGCGGGCCAGCAGGAAGTACCTGGGGAGGACAGAGATGGGGGTTCAGTTCATCCCCAACGTCAGACACTTCATGGCAAAAATGCTGAGTGGTTTTGTCCATACTGGTACTGTACAAGAAATTAAGTGGTAAGGTAACAACCCTTTTTAATCAGCCCTTCAAAAAAGAGAAAACAAATGAGGGGAAAGGAGTGCAAGAATGTCAGTGTTGTCTGGACATCTCTTCCTGCAAAATCAAGGTTTAATGAAATTCCCTAAGGTAAACCTGCAAAGCTTCTCCACCTTTTCCATGTGCTGTCTCAATATACCACCCAGCCTCCCAGATAGCCCAAAATAAGCCAATTCCCAGCACATCTCTTAAGGATTATTGTACAGGGAATGCAGCACTGTGTGCAAGGCCTTTTCCTGTCAATTGAAAATATTTCAATTTTATTCTTCCCAGTATCATTTGTAAATGAAGTTTTTGTGTCAGTAATTGCTGTAAATCCCATTTAGGAGGGTCAGGAATGTGTTGGGAGAGTCTCTGTGATGGTTCTGCCTCGGGCAAGAAGTTAAACTGTGAGGAATCCTAACTTTCATAAATAAATGTATAAAGTTTTTCCTCTTGAACTGAGAAGTGTTTGAGTATTGGGGTGGGGTGAGTGTTAGCCCCAAGGGAGGGTCTGTGCTGCCCTCCCCAGACCCTGCAGCACAGCCTGGGCTCTGGGACTCCTAGGAAATGTATTACCTTAAGATAATTAAATCCTAGAGTTTTTCTGTTTTGCCTTTGAGTGGGAGGCGTTCCCAGCTGAGTCAGAAGCAGCTGATCCCTGTCTGGGAGCCAGGTCAGGGCTCGGTAACCTGAGCACTTTGGAGTTGACTCTGAGTCTGTTCCAAAGGGAAAGCAGAGGGAGCTGCATCTGGTTTCAGCCCAAACGAGCGGCATTCTGCCTGGAGCTGTGGCATCACCGAGCTCTGGTGTCATTAGCCCCTTCCCTCTTTGGGCACCCGCAGCACTGGGGCTGCTGGTGCCTCCTCCCGGTGAACTGGTGACACACTGGAACCCTCTGGTTTGCGGCACACCCTTAAAGAAACCCCAGGACAGAGCAGTATGGCCACAACAGGAACGCACCAGTTGGCCTTCCCTCCGTTGGTGATCCACATCTTCTGCCCGTTGATGACGTACTCGTCCCCTTTCCTCTCCGCCCGGGTTTTGATCCCGGCCACATCCGAGCCTGCGCCCGGCTCCGTCACACAGTAAGCCTGGAAGAACAACCCCCAGATGCCAAGGGATACACATTCTGGGTTTGGGAAACCACAAAATCATTGTGGAATGTGGGCAGTGACCGGCTCCGGTCACACAAACATGAGAGGCTAGTTTGTCATTAATTAATTACTGAAGTAATGGGATTTCCTGATCAAACACATATCAGGGCTTCCTCTGTCATTAATTAATTAATCAGTAGGATTCCCTGGTCACACTCACACACATCAGAGGCTCCTCTGTCATCCTGCCCAAGTATTTTTTCTTCTGCTGCTCATTCCCAGCGATGATAACAGGCATTTGCTGGAAGAGAATGTTCAGAGCATTAACACAACACCTCAAGGGCTCAGAGCCCAGTTTGGAGGACCCAGAGCCCAGTTTGAGGGCCCCACCCCCAGTTCCAGATGGGTGCAGGACTCACCCCCAGGGAATTTGCCTCGATGGCTGTCTGCACCCCAGTGCATCCGTATGCCAGCTCCTCTGTGATCAGACATGCCTCAAAGGTGCCCAGCCCCAGCCCACCTGTGGGGGGACAGGAGGGGACTCAGGGGGGTCTCAAGTACAGAATATTAATGATTTGCAAGCATTTATTATCCCAAACATCTCCCATGTGCACCAAGTTCTATCAGATGATATCCCTTGGGAACGCCTTGCAAAACAGCATGCTGCCAGATTGACATTTTTGTTATTTTGTTTCTTTGCATCGAAATCAGATGATTTAAAAATCCCATTTCACCATTCTCAGAGGGGTTAATTTTGTGCTCAAGGTGGGACAAGTGGCATAAAATGGCCAGAAGGTACCACCAGGATCTGTCACTGCTTTACATCTGAGCATTCTCTGGGAAGTTCTTGGGAGGTGGAAAATGGCTACATGGGCTCTGATGTCTCTCAAAACTATCAATTATATCCCTCAAATCCCTTTTTCCAGAGTCAGGGATTAGTGCAGCAGACACCATTTTACCCAATAAATTTGAATCACTTCTTCCCTTTCCTGTCTCTTTTCCCATTTTGAATTTCATTTGAACACTTGGTTCCATGACCTTCTCCCATAAGTCTTCACACCAGCCACAACTTTTCTGCACCCACTATCAAAACCTCCTTTTCCAGGCTATATAGGGATATCCAGCCAAACTGTGCTGATGATTTTCCACTATGAAACCTGATAGTTTTTCAAATTCATTCCTGAATTTCAAGTGTTTTCCACCCACCCAGCCCCTCCCTCTCACTGCTGGGGGTCAGACAAGAGGATCTTTAAAGCTCTTGAGTCAAACCTTCCCATGATTCTCAGCCTCTGCTGCAGAAACTCAGTTTTTGATACACCAAATCAGTCAAAAAGACCCAACAGGGCCTGCTCTGTACACTTCTCAATTCCACTTTCAGGGAATCTGAAATGTAACATTTTTATCTGTGGTTACACACCGGCTGCACCTCAGCTGAACTGGTAACTGATTCTCAGGAATGAGCCCTTAAACCCCTCCATCCAGAGGAAGGATCAAAGTAAACCCTTGAATTCTTGACATGGGGATCATAACAATTGGGATCATGGGAGAAAATCTGTCCATAAGTTACCACACCAGAATCTAATTCCTCGCCTGATCCCATCCAGCCTTGTCACAGCCACGTGTGCCAACCTGCCCACAGATTGCTTTGGGATTACTCCTGTGTGCAACAGGTAATTTTACATGTAATCCACAATTTCACACCACAATTTCCTCCGAGGCCTTTTCTTTGGTTTATTTTAGGGATTAAAAGGAATCACACTCACCACAGCTCTCTGGGATGTGTGAATTCATCAGCCCAAGCTCCCAGGCCCGTTTAATGAGTGGCACAGGATACTGAAATGAAAAATCACAGTTGATTATCACAAGTAATATTTCAAATTTTGCATTTAGAGAAAAATCTGGCTTTTTTCTCCTGTGAGATGGATTTACCTCCCCAGTCCTGTCATACTCTGCTGCAACAGGAATTATCTCCTCCAGGGCAAATTTCCGGGCAGTTGCTTGGAATTCCTTCTGTTCATCCGTCAGTTCTGTTGAAAAAATAAGGCAACACAGTAATAAAGAAACTCAACTTCCTCCTTCCCTCTGAACCCCCCTGAGCTGTGAGCAATGCCCATGACAGCATTAATTAAAAAATTATTCAAAAACTACTGGAAATGGAGCAGAAGGTGGCAGGTAATAAAATGTTTTTACCAAAAATATCTGTCAAGAATCTGCGGCTGCCCCAGAGGATTTGCTGTAATAGCTCAGGTGTGGAGAAATTTCTGTTGCATCCCTAGACCCACGATGTTCCCATGGTACTGCTTACAGTTATTTTAATGGTTTAAAAGCCAACAGGGGATCATTGCTCAATGCTGAGGCCATTTGTGCAATAAAAAAAGCTCAAGACAGTTAGAAAAAAGAAGAAAGTCTCTGAAATATCACCCCCTGCCCTGGTTGTCCTGAGCTGGAGAAAAAAAGGGCTTTTGGTTTTCAAATAGTTTTTATAAAAGGAATAGAAATATATTCCAAATAAACACCTGTCTTGGAAATTCCTCCTGAACTGCAGTACTGTCGCCTGGGGTCTTTGGTTGGTTGTTTTGTTGGGGTTTGTGGTGGGGGTTTTTGGTCTGTTTATTTTGGTTCTTTGTTTGCTTTCCCCCCCTGCACTGCCATCTGTCCCTCCCTGTTCTCTCCCTTCCCAGCCCTGCCACGCTCACCGAAGCTGAACCCGTTCCCAGGTTTGCTCTGCTGCACGTTTTGGGCAGGTTTGCTGGAGAGCGACCTCCAGCCGGGCCAAGCCAGGGTCCGGAGCAGCTGCAGCAGGAAAAGACCGTGAGAATGAGGGAATAGTCCAGACCAGAATGAGGGCCCTGTCCTAAGGGTGCCAGTGCAGCCTCACAGCACAGCAAGGGACACAGGCTGTGACAGGTGGCACACAGGGAAAAAAGGTATTGTCAGAGAACACTGAAAATATCTGTAAAGCCAAAAAGTGAACTGTGGGGAGAGCTGGGATCAAGCATGGAATGCTGAGCTACTGAGTCAGCACGTGTGCACAGCTTGGGGGTGTCCACAAGGTAAAGTTTTATCTGTGGCGTTTTCACAAGACGCAAGTGTTGAAAAACTGTCCTTTCTCACCCATGTTTTCTCTTTTTTGCCTCAGTATTTTTTACCAAACTGCTGCCACAGGTGTGTAAGGAAAATAAAACAAGACCACACCAGGAAACAACCCTCCCAAGTGTTTTAGACATTGTTTGCAGTATAACTGACAAAAAGAGGAGGTAGAAGAAAAGACGGGGTATTGTAATCATGGGGATTTGTTTGATTGGGCTTTGGTTTGGGTTTGGTTTTGGTGTTTTTTTTCTCCTAAGGATGATCCAGTCCTACACAGCACCTCCACCAAAAAGTTTACGCAAAACTAGGAAAAGCCCAGAATTCTCAACAAGGCTGAAGGTGACACACCCCCAGAGGAGCCACCAAGTTTGTGTTTGAGATATTCAGTCTCATTATTCTCCTGCCCCCAGGGCTGGGCAAGGTCAAGGGCACCACTGAGATGACTCTGGGCACATCAACACCCCTGCACAGCTGAAGGTGAGGGTTGGGCAGGGGCATCTCCCCAGGGGAAACACAGAGTGGCAAGAGACCAAAGTCCTCTCACAGGGATGAGGCACTGGAGCAGTGAGGGTGCCCCACGCTGGGAATATTCCCAGTCAGGTGGGACAGGACTTGGACCAAGCTGGTCCAGCTCCTCCAAGCGGCCAGTGGGGTGGGACTGGTGGTCTCTTAGGTCCCTTCCCACCCAAACCAGTCTGGGACTCTGTATAAGTGTTCGGGCAAGCACTTGCTCACTCCATCAGCCTCGCTGTCCCCTCCACGCTCAGACGCAGCTCCTCGTGCCCTCCACCTGCTCTGACCCCACTGAACTCCAAATCCCGGTGCCAGGAATATTATCCATTAGGTCCCGTGCCCTCGGGCACAGTTGCCCCCTCCGCTCCCGCTGTCACTTGAGGCAGGTGGCCACGTCCCAGCGGGGGACACTGGAGGGCACTGGAGGAACACTGGATGGACACGGCAGAGCCGGCGCCCTTCACCTTTCCCCTAATTCAGGAATGACGAGGAGAACTGGAAGCGCCGACGCAGTTCCCGGGGAGGGCGACCGATGGATCCCGATAAAAGGAATGTTCCCAGTTTCCAACGGGACGGGCACCGACCCCGGGGGGAGCAGCGGGCAGCGATCCCCGGGGCAGGAACGGAGCGGCGCAGGAGGGGCAGCGCGCCCCGACCCCGCTTCGGGACCCCCGGGACTGAGGCTGGCAGCGCCGCCCCGGCCCCAGCACGACCCCGGCCGCGTCCCTCCTCCCCTGATCCCCCGAGTCCCGTGTCCCCCGTGTCCCGCTCACCCGGCTGGCGCTGAGCGCGGACATCGCGGCGGCGGCTCCGGCGCGGGGCGGAGCAGAGCGGAACGGAGCGCGGCGGCCGCACCGCCCACAGCCCGGCACCGCCGAGCCCGCCCCGGGCAGGGCGGTGACCCCCGACATAGCGGCCCGAGGTCTGCTCCGCTCCCCTCACCCTCCTCTGACCCGTTGTGTCGGGATCACAGGGAATCGGCTGCTTTGGTTTGCCTGGGAAGAACCTTTCGCCGTGTGAAATCACCTCGCGACGCGTCCGGGTCTCGCTCGCGGGTTTCTCACTGAGAGTTTGGGTCCCTGCCTTGGCCACTTTTTGGGTTAAACCAGCAGGTTAAAAAAAAACCAAAAACTGATCGTGGTCTCACACAGGCTTTGCTCCAACCGCGGCTGGCTTTTCACTCCGGTATCGGTGGAATGGCTCGTCCAGAGACGGGAACAGAGCCGGGGCAGGGGCTGGCGCACCAGGAGCGGCTGAGGGAGCGGGGCGGGGGCTCAGCCTGGAGAAAAGGAGACCCGGGGGGACCTTCTGGCTCTGCACAACCCCCTGACAGGAGGGGGCGGCCAGGAAGTGGTCGGGCTCTGCTCCCACAGAACAAGGGACAGAACAAGGGGAAACGTCCTCAGGCTGCATCACGGGAGTTTTAGGTTGGACATCAAGAAGAATTCCTTCATGGAAAGGGTTGTCAGGCCTTGGAAGAGGATGCCCAGGGAGGTGGTGGAGTTCCCATCCATGGAGATGTCCAAGGAACGACTGGACATGGCACTCAGTGCTCTGGCTGAGTGACGAAGTAGTGTTTGGTCAAAGGTTGGACTCACTGATCTTGGAGGTCTTTTCTAACATTAGGGATTTGAAGATTCTATAACTTTTTCTCCCTGTAGTTAAGTAAAAGTTAATTTGTAATTTTATGTTTTTCCAATGTTTAATTAAGATTTTTACATGTTCTTCCTGTTTTAAATCCAGTCTCAAACCCACAGGGTGTGCCAGTTGGGGGCTGTTAAACATTCCCTGTCCAGTACTGCAGGTTCTGCTCCACAGGTCACATTCCTGACTGCAACTGGGAGTTCAACTCCTGAGCAGCCCAACTTCTGTCCACGGATTATTTATCCCTTACTTGTACAGTTCCTGCACACCTCAATACTCCTCAGGTGATTTATCACCACAACAGCCCCTGGATGCAGAGACATTTCTCCATCACATTTAAGAGAAAGGTTCAGGTGGGTTTTCCAATGAGCAGCACAGATTTCACTGGGTTTCACTAACCAGGATCACACACCCCAGAATCACAGAGGCAGGTAGGGAGCTTCTGTATCCCTATGGAAAGGTAATGGCATAGGTAATATCTGCTCTCCTAGTCAAAAACAGCTGCAGCTGCTTCAGGTGCTTGAACATCTGTAGGGACAACCCCACCCAGCAGGGACAACCCCTCCTGCTGCAGGGAGCAATTTCAGAAAAACATGGGCAGAATTGAGATGATTTTTCCAGGTGCCTTCTAGACCAGTAGCAATAACCTTTCTGGAAGGAATGAGCTCCTGAGATTTGTGACCCAGGTACAAGCTGGTGCAGGGGGTTTCGAGACAATCCAGGTGCAGAAAGCATTAATGTGGCTGGAAGAGGGAATGCAGGTCCCAGTATGGATAAGGGATCACACTGACAGGGTCAGTGCTGGTCCTGCTGTAGGGGATCACACTTTTGGGGTGGGCGCTAGTCCCATTGTGGGTAAGGGATCACGGTCACAGGATGAATGCTGGTTCCAGGATCAGGGATGGGACACTTGCATGGACTGGATGCTGATCCTGGGATAAAGGATTGTGGTCATGGGGTAGACGCTGGTGTGGGATGGAGGTCCTGTGCAGGGGAGCTGTGAGTGACTGCCTTGCTGGTGGCAGGTGTGTGTCTGTCTACGTGTCTGCATGGCTCTGAGACACCTGCTCACCATGGCAGGTTGAAACTGCTGAGGGAGAGGCTGCAGCCACACCGGGCTGGATTTACTGGTAGCTCTGGACACCCACTCTGCAGCTCCCTCACCTCCACCTGGGCGCTCGGACCCAGCTCCTGTGGGGCAGTAGCACCCCCGCCGCTCACCTGTGACACAGATGCCAACTGGTGTGTAAAAGAGCTGGGACCGTGTGATCCCAGCACCAAAATAAAGCTACACCTGCTTTTAATATAGGAATTGGTGTTAGAAAGCTTTCCCCCATGATTTGGTCACAGCAGTGCTGAGGAACAGGGAGACCACGGCCAAGTGAGGCAGGCACCTGGAAAAGCCTTCGTACCCAGAGGGGATACTTACAACGAGCCTGGAGAGCTGCAGGTAAGAAAAAGATGAAAACTAAACATCTAATGGAGTGCTTGAGCATGGACTCACACCGCACGGTTCCGCCCCACGTACTCACGCGGGAGGCCTCGAGCACAGCAACCGCCATAGCTGGAGCGGAAAGGAGGGGAGAGAGGAAGGGCAGGGCATGAGAGAGGTGGAGGCGGATGAGGGCGGGTGCCTGTGCCGGCTCGTCCCGCCCCGGCGCGGCCGGATGTCCCTTGGAGCGGAGCGGGCGGCGGCAGCGGGCGCGTGGTGCGGGCCGGGCCCGGGGCAGGAGGGGCCGGCGGGGCTGCGGAGGGGCCGGTGGCCGGCTTTGTCCCAGGTTGAGGAGAGGGGTTCCAGTTGGGATCTGCCCCACAGCTAGGTGGGCTGAGTTGTGGGTTTTGTGGCCAGGAGGGGCTCTCACATGGCCTGAATTCCATGGTGTGGCATTTTTTGTCCGAGTGTATGTGGGAATGTTGTCTCGTTATGTTCCTGAGCCCCTGTGTGCTGGCAGAGCTGTGCAGGTTCAGCGTGTGCAGCTGGTCTGGTGCAGCTTCAGGTGGGAGCGTGCAGGAGGGAAGTGGCACCTGTGCTGAGCCTGGCCCTAAAGCTGGAATGTTTTGTGCTTCTTGCAGGTGTCCAGTTGAGCCTGGGACAGTTTGGCAAGCCCAGATGTATGATCCAGAATTTTGGAGAGTCTCCATGTCTGGGGTTCCCAGAGGAGTTTGTCAGGTGAGATTTGGGGTGACTGAGGTGCTGTTGAGGTCCTGGTGCTTTGCATGCATAGTCAGATCCTGCAGCTCCTCGATGGTGTTGCTGGGGGTTTGCTCCAGTGAATTATTATTCATTACAGTCAGGTGGGAATGCCCATATAACTGCCCAGGGAAGGGTTTGAGGGAGGTGGCAATTTTGGTACCGTTTGTCCCAAGAGACTCTGGATCTATTGCATCACATTGCATCACATTTAGCGATCTGGGAAAGGCCTCAAAAGATGAAAATGAGTCTGAGGGGCTTTGGAAGTCTTTCATGGTTTCTCACCGCTCCTCAGGCGCCCTTCACTTTAATGTCTATTGTGTGTGGTTTACTTGGGCTGTGGGATTTGGAACTGAGCTGTTTTGTGTAAGGGAGGATGGCTGTTCACTGCCTCTGACCAGAAGTTGTGGCACACACCGAAATCGTCTCCTGCAGCTCTTTGGCTGGTGGGAGTGTGTGCAAAGCTCAGGGGATTGTGTGTGTGGGCCATGGCCTCCACCACGCCAAATCCACACAGAGCTGATTTTCAGGACAACAGTTTGTGTCCAGGTGTATGTGGGAATGTTGTCTCGTGTCCCTGAGCCCCCATGTCCTGGCAGAGCTGTGCAGGTTCAGCGTATGCAGCTGGTCTGGTGCAGCTCCAGGTGGGAGTGTGCAGGAGGGAAGTGGCAGCTCTGCTGAGCCTGGCCCTAAAGCTGGAATGTTTTGTGCTTCTTGCAGGTGTCTGGCTGAGCCTGGGACGTTCTGGCCTACCCGGATGTATAATCCAGCATTTTTGGGGACCCCCTGTGGCTGGATGTCCCAGTGGTGTGTGTCAGGTGAGGTTTGGGGTGACTCAGGTGGTGGTGTGTTCCTCGTGTCCAGGGCTTTGGATGCATAGTGAGATGTGCATCATGTGGGAAGGTGTTGCTGGGCGTGCGCTCCACTGGATTATTATGACAGCCAGGTGGGAATGGCCAGGTACCTCCCTAAGGAAGGGTATGAGGTTGGTGTCAATTTTGACACAGTGTCTCCCAACAGACTCTGCATCTCTTGCATCGCATTGCATCCCATCCCATGGTCTGGTAAAGGCCTCAGGAGATGAAAATGAGTCTGAGGAGCTTTGGAAGTCTTTGATAGTTTCCAGCCGCTCCTCAGCTGCCCTTCAAGTTAATGTCCCTTGGTTTTGGGCTGCCTGAGTTGTGGGATTTACAACTGAGCTGTTTTGTGTATGGGAGGATGGGTGTTCACTGCCTCTGACCAGAAGTCGTGGCACACCCTGATAAGCTTTCCTCCAAGCCTTTGGCTGGTGGGAGTGTGTGCAAAGCTGGCTGCAGGCGCAGGGAGCGTCCCGCGCTGGGAGCGGCGGCTCCGGGCTGGGAGGGCCCCAGGAGGAGGAGGAGGAGGCAGTTGTGGGGCCCGGGATGAGCGCTGGCATGTATTATCTGAGCGGAGCTGATGTCTCTCACCGCTTTAGCTCTAGAATTACTCTGAGGCCCGACAAGACCCCGATCCCTCTGGCAGTGGAGCTTTTCTTGCTTGTGGGATTGATTGGTCATGGCAGACTTTGTCCCAGGTTGAGGAGAGGGGTCCCAGTTGGGATCTGTCCCATTGGCAGGTGCGCTGAGTTGTGGGTTTTGTGCCCATGAGAGGCTCTCAGCTGTCCCAAATTCCATGGCCTGGGAGTTTCTGTCCAGATGTTTATGGGAATGTTGTCTCGTTGTGTTCCTGAGCCCCCGTGTGCTGGCAGAGCTGTGCAGGTTCAGCATGTGCAGCTGGTCTGGTGCAGCTTCAGGTGGGAGCGTGCAGGAGGGAAGTGGCTTGTCTTGTCAGCCTTGCCCTAAAGCTGGAATGTTTTGTGCTTCTTGCAGGTGTCCAGTTGAGCCTGGGACATTCTGACCAGCCCAGATGTATGGTCCAGCATTTTGGAGAGTCTCCATGGCTGGGGTTCCCAGTGGTGTGTGTCAGGTGAGGTTTGGGGTGACTCAGGTGCTGGTGTGGTCCTGGTGCTTTGGATGCATAGCCAGATTTTGCCGCACCTAGATACTGTAGCTGGGGGTGTGCTCCAATGGATTGTTATTCATTGCAGCCAGGTGGGAATGCCCATATAACTGCCCAGGGAAGGGCTTGAAGGAGGTGGCAGTTTTGGTACTGTGTCTCCTGAGAGAGTCTGGATCTGTTGCAGCAGCAGTGGTCCGGTAAAGGCCACAGGAAATGAAAATGAGTCTGAGGAGCTCTGGTGGTCTTTAATGGTGTCTCACTGCTCCTGAGCCGTGATTCATTTTAGTGTCTATTGTGTTTGGCCTAAATGGGTAGGGGGATTTGGAACTGAGCCCTTTTGTGTAAGGGAGGATGGGTGTTCACTGCCTCTGACCAATAGTTGTGGCACACACTGATAACCTCTCCTGCAAGCCTTTGGCTGGTGGGAGTGTGTGCAAAGCTCAGGGGATTGGGTCTGTGGGCCAATGCCCTCCACCACGCCAAAGCCACCCTGAGCTGATTTTGAGGACAGCTGCTGGGTTTGGTTTCTGAGGGATGCTTGATTATCTCTCAGTCTTCTTTCCTTCTCTGTGGACCTGAGATCCATAAACAAGCGTCCCCTTTATGTATTTCAGGTTCTGTTAGTTGACTGAAGTCACAGTCCAAAGTTGCCCTCAGGAGGCCTGTGCAGGGAGGGGTGGGCTTGAGTGGTTGCAGCATCTTTACAGAGTTGAGCCATAAAGGGCAAAAAATCCTTCCTAGCAAAGTTTGGGTGCTTGAGCGCAATGTTTCTGTCTGTCAGAGACGGGAAGAGAGGGAGATGGGGGTGGAAGGCGTTGGAGGCAGATGGAGCACGGAGCCCCCGGGCAGAGCCCCTGCTGGTGGCGGTGGCGGGGCTGTGGAAGGGGCAGCTGCAAGGGCTGCGCTGGCGGGGCCCGGCTGCAGGCGCAGGGAGCGTCCCGCGCTGGGAGCGGCGGCTCCGGGCTGGGAGGGCCCCAGGAGGAGGAGGAGGAGGCAGTTGTGGGGCCCGGGATGAGCGCTGGCATGTATTATCTGAGCGGAGCTGATGTCTCTCACTGCTTCCTGGGACATTCTGGCCTGCACGGATGTATGGTCCAGCATTTTGGAGAGCCCCTGTGGCTGGAGGTCCTGCTGAAGTGTGTCAGGTGAGGTTTGGGGTGACTGGTGCTGGCGATGTCCTGCGGCTCCTTGGGCTTTGGATGCATTGTCGGATCTGCATGACTTGGGAAGGTGGTGCTGGATCTGTGCTTATGGACACGCAGCTCCCTGTGGCTGTCCTGGGCTCCTGTCAGCTCCCGAAGCATTGATTTGTGGAGAGGGGAAGGAAAGGTGTCAGGGCGATTGTTAGTTGGTGTCCTTTTGTGTTTGTGCAAATCCCAGGTTGGGCATTTGTTGCTGTGTATCCAAAGGGAATGTGGCCCTTCTTTTCCTGTTCTATAATATACATCCTGGGAGCCACAGGCATCCTCATCCCGAGTGTGACTGGGAAAAGCCCCTGAGCCTGAGGTGTGTGCAGGGAGGAAGTGGTGCTGAGGGGGACGTTGGCAGTGGTTTCAGCAGTGTGTCAGAGGGTTGTGTCCATAGTGCAGTGTTCCCTGTCCCTTCCCTGGTGGCACAGCTTCTGAGTCACACAGGAGGTGTTCCCAGGCCCCAGTGATGGGTGTCCCGTGTCACACGGGCAGTGCTGTCCCACGCTGGTGTCCTCTGAGGCCGTGTCCCTGCTTCCCACCCACCCCTTACAGGGAGTGAACAAAGAGGGAGAGAGACCTGAGCGGCTGGGGGGGACACTGGGGGGAAGGCAAAGCCAAGCCATGGATATCCCTAATTGCAGAGGAGGCAGCCTTCCTTCTTCCCAGCCTGGAAAGGTCTGGAAGTCGCTGTTTTTTGGGAAGCTGGCCAAGCTGTTTGCTGTCAGATGTTGAGAGGAGGTCCCTGTGCACTTGGGGCAGTGTGAGGGAAGGGAGCCACAGTGGAGAAGTTGGTGGAGAGCTGTGTGCCATGTGAGGGATGGCAGGCGTGGGGCAGGGGAAGGAATTAAATGTTTTGGGGACCAGCCTCTGCCCAAATTGAGTTACAAACAAGACCATAAGCCAAAGTCAATAGTATGGATTTTCTTAACTGTATATGAGACAGAAATGGAAAAAGGGAAGGGAGAAGGGAACATGGTGACAGATTAGGTAGAAAATATTAGTGGTCCCTGAATGGCAAGGGCATCCCTTTGGGCCTCTCCATCTGGTCATCTTGTTGGTGAGGATCCCCCCATGAGTCTAGTGTGTTGAGATCGGCGGAAGAAATGCAGCAGTCAATATGAGTGATCAGAAAATCTCAGAACTTCATTGATAGGCACATACATTTATATTGGTGTTAATGAGGGTAATAGATACTGCAAAAGGCGAGCTCATTATTGGTTAGTTACTTATCAGCTAACTACGCCTACCTTAGCATTCTTGTGGCTACTATGTTGCATCTATTCTTATCTTCATATTTCTAACTAATGATCCTCTCCCCCATCTTGATGTTGCACCAAGGGCACAGTGCCCTTGCCTGATTTAGACACTGACTCCTGGCTCCTATACCTATCTCCTTCTTCCTTAACTAACAGTATTATGTCAGTGTGACCTTTGTCAGCCAGCCAGCTGTTCACAAAATCCTCCACACTTCCCCTGTTTTTCTGTTGCACAAGCGTAGTCTGATTAGATGCAGCAAGTCTCATTCTTTGAAACATGTTCTGTAAGCACATGCAAAAACAAGGCAAAACTAACACTACCAACAAAGCTATAATGACTACTATAATGGTAAATCTAACAATAGAGCGTAACCATGTTCCCAGGCCTAAAGATTTGAGCCACTCATCAATACTGGAGCCTGATTCTACCTGTAAGTTTCCAGTTAAGCTTCGCAGCTGAGAGAGCTGGGAGTGGATGGACTGGGAATGATCAGAGAGGTTCATGCAACACATGCCCTCAAATTCTTGACAACCATGGCCTTGTGCCAGTAAACGGAAGTCAATTGCAGCTCTATTCTGAAGCGTTGCATGGCAAGTGGAATCAACATCAAGCAAAAGGCTAGAAAGTGCCAAAGAAGTGGCATTAGTTTGTTTAGCAAGCCAACATCCTAGCTTGTTTAAAATGGTATGGGCACCTGCTGCTGATACCCCTGGAGCCAAAAAGGATGCTGCCACTATGGCCCCTGGGGACCAAAATGTTACATTGTCTTTGCAGTCAGCAGTAAATGCCTGGCCTATTCTTTTAATTCTATGATAGTGGCGGCTAATACTCAAGATCATGGATCAATCTAAGGCATGCATCCGCCATCAGCGAGCCTAAGAGTTCCAATTCTTGGGGTTCCTGCGGTGCTCTAGGAAAATGAGAAATGCATTGGTCCCAGTTATCTACACTGACGCTGGCGTCATTGGTTTTGCAGTTGGGTGTTTTTGATGGGCATGGCCAGGGATCCGCCGGTAGCCCAACCAAAGAGGTTGTAAATGGATTACCGGGAGAAGATAATGACACCAGTGGATTATTATTGATGACAGTCAGGTGGGATTGCCCAGGTAGGGGGTTGAGGTGGGGGTGGCAAGTTTGAGACAGTGTCTCCCAACAGGCACTGGATCTCTTCCATCACCTTGCTTCATATCCAGTGCAGTGGTAAAGGCCTCAGGAAATGAAAATGAGTCTCAGGAGCTTTGGAGGTCATTGATGGTTTCTTGCCCCTCCTCAGCTGCCCTTCGTGTGAATGTCCCATGTGTGTGGCCTGCCTGGGTTGGGGGTTTTACAACTGAGCTGTTTTGTGTAAGGGAGTTTGGGTGTTCACCACCTGTGATCAGAAGTTGTGACACACACTGATAACCTCTCCTGCAGCCCTTTGGCTGGTGGGAGTGTGTGCAAAGCTCAGGGGATTGGGTCTGAGGGCCATGGCCTCCACCACGCCAAACCCAACCTGAGCTGATTTTAAGGACATCTGCTGGGTATGGCTTTCTGGGGGATACTTATTTCTACCTCAGCCTTGTTTCCTTCCCTCTAGACCTGAGATAATAAAGAAACAATCTCCCCTGTATCTATCTCAGGCTCCCTTAGGCGACTTAAGTCCACAGTTGCTCTCAGGAGGCATGTGCAGGGAGATGTGGGCTTCAGTGGTAGCAGCATATTTACACAGTTGAGCCATAAAGGGCAAAGAATCCTTCCTAGCACATTTTGGGCCGTTGAGCGCTGCGTTTCTGTCTGTCAGAGAGGGGAAGAGAGGGGGCTGGGGGTGGAAGGCGTTGGAGGCGGCTGAGGGCGGTGCTGCAGTGGAGCTTTTCCCACTTTTGGGATTGATTGGTCATGGCAGACTTTGTCCCAGCTTGAGGAGAGTGGTCCCGGCTGGGATCTGTCCCATTGTCAGGTGGGCTGAGTTGTGGGTCTTGTGCCCAGTGGTGACTCTCACCAGTCCTGATTTCCATGGTTTGAGAATTTATTGCCAGGTGAATGTGGGAATGTTGTCTCGTTGTGTCCCTGATCCCCCGTGTGCTGGCAAATCTGTGCAGGTTCAGTGTGTGCTGGTCTGGTGCAGTTCCAGGTGGGAGTGTGCAGGAGGGAAGTGGCACATCTTGTCAGCCTTGCCCTAAAGCTGGAATGTTTTGTGCTTCTTGCAGGTGTGCGGTTGAGCCTGGGATGTTCAGGCCAGTCCAGATGTATGATCCAGCATTTTGGAGAGCCCCTGTGGCTGGGGTTCCCAGTGGTGTGTGTCAGGTGAGATTTGGGATGACTGTGGTGCTGGCAAGGTCCTGAGGCTTTGGATGTGCAGTGAGATCTGCATCACGAGGGAAGGTGTTGCTGGCGATGTGCTCCCATGGATTGTTATTCATGACAGGCAGGTGGGAATGCCCAGATCTCTACCAATGGAAGGGGATGAGGGGGGCAGAAATTGTGACAGAGTGTCTCCCAACAGACTCTGGATTTATTGCATGACATTGCATCACATCCAGTGGTCTGGTAAAGGCCTGAGGCGATGAAAATGAGTCTGAGGAACTTTGGTAGTCTTTGATAGTTTCTCAGCCGCCCTTCTCATTAATGTCTGTTGTGCGTGGCCTACATGGGTTGGGGGATTTGGAACTGAGCCGTTTTGTGTAAGGGAGGATGGGTGTTCACTGCCTCTGACCAGATGTTGTGGCACACAACAAAATCGTCTCCTCCAGCCCTTTGGCTGGTGGGAGTGTGTGCAAAGCTCAGGGGATTGGGTCTGTGGGCCATGGCCTCCACCACGCCAAAGCCACCCTGAGCTGGTTTTCAGGACAGCTTCTGGGTTTGGCTTTCTCGGGTTTACTTGTTTCTCTCTCAGCCTTCTTTACTTCTCTCCAGACCTGAGATAATTAAACAACACTGTCACATTGATTAATTGCCGAGTTGCTGTCCGAGGTTTTTATTTTTTTTCCTCTACTCCCCCGGGCGGGGGAGGAGGCTGCACCGTCCGAGCTGTGGCACAGCAGCTGGCAGCCGGGGGGCACTGCCCAGATGCGCCGGCTGGAATGCTTTTTGCTTCTTGCAGGTGTCCGGTTGAGCCTGGGACCTTCTGACCAGCCCAGATGTATGATCCAGCATTTTGGAGAGTCCCAATGGCTGCAGGTCAGAGTGGTGTGTGTCAGGTGAGATTTGGGATGACTGTGGTGCTGGCAAGGTCCTGGGGTCCAGGGTTTTGGATGCATAGTGAGATGTGCATCATGTGGGACGGTATTCCTGGGCATGTGCTCCAATGGAATATTGTTCATTAGAGCCAGGTGGGAATGGCCATGTACCTCTCTAAGGAAGGGAATGAGGGGGGTGGCAAGTTTGACACAGTGTCTCCCAACCGACTCTAGATCTGTTGCCTCACATTGCATCCCATCCAGTGGTCTGGTGAATGCCTCAGGAAATGAAAATGAGTCTGAGGAGCATTAGAAGTCATTGATGGTTTCTAGCCCATCCTCAGCCACACTTCAGGTGAATGTCCCGCGTTTATAGCCTGCCTGGGTTGGAAGATTTAAAACTGAGCTGTTTTTTGTAATGGAGTTTGGGTGTTCACTGCCTCTGACCAGAAGTCGTGGCACACACTGATAACCTCTCCTCCAGCCCTTTGGCTGGTGGGAGTGTGTGCAAAGCTCAGGGGATTGGGTTGTGTGGTGGTGCTGGTGAGGTCCTGGGACTCGAGAGCTTTTGATGCATTGTTGGACCTGCATCATGTGTGAAGGTGTTGCTGCGTGTGTGCTCAGGGACACACAGCTCCCTGTGGCTGTCCTGGGCTCCTGTCAGCACCCGAGGCATTGATTCATGGGGAGGGGAAGGAAAGGGGCCACAGCTTTTGTTAGTTCTGTTCCTTTTGTGTTTCTAATGTCCAGGTTTTACTTTTCGTGCTCTATTTTCTACACGAATTGAGTGTTCCTTTGATTTTATTAAAACTCTTTTTTGTTTCATTTTTGTGTCCTTGGAGAGACAATGATCATCGCATGGGGAGGAGGGAGGGCTCAGGAAGAAGGAAGGCGGGGGGCAAGGTGCTTGTAGGGCTTGTTTTACTTCTCAGTATCCTCTGATGATTTTGGCAGTAACTTTAGGTAAATTTCCCCATTTGAGTCTGTTTTCCCAGTGATCAGTGTGAGATTTCTCCCCCTCCTTATCTCAAGGCACGAGCCTTTCCTTATATTTTCTCTGCCCTTTTTGCTGAGAAGATGCGTCATAAAGCAGCTTTGCTGGGTACCTCTCATCCAGGCAGCGTCAGATCACAACATGGACCCTGTGACATCATTCGGTCTTGTGGTTTTCTATCTCTTGTGAAAGATGTGTGCACTTACAGGGAGGCAAAACATGGGATCCTGAGCCTCTAGATCCAAAATATTACTGTTTCCATATGGGTGTGTTCCTGCTAGCAGAGGTACTGTGTGTTCCCTCTCTTGCTGGGCGCAGGGGATTCTTTCAGAGGTGCTGATACCAGCAGGCAGGATTCCCATGGACCCTTCCAAACACCCAGCTTCGTGCATGGAGCAGCTTTCCCTGGAAGGCTGAGGCTCTGGGCAAGGCTGGGTTGAGGAGACCATCCCTGAGCAATGGCCATGCGGCTGAGCCCGCAGATCCAATGTGAAGCCACCCACCAGCAGCTCCCAGAGGCAGATCCCCCCATTCCAGGGCCCATCGTCTCCCAGCACAGCCCTTCCATCCAGAGCTCCCCTGGAGCTGACCCCAGCCTCAAACCCGACATCTCCATGTGTCACCCCTTATTCCTGTCAAATTCCTTGGCTGAATGGGGGTGCTGCACTGACCCCTCTTGCTGGGACACCAGGACCCTGGGATCAGGGAAAACAGGGAGGTAGGAGGACAACAGGGTCAGAGGCAATACAAACACCTGGGTGACTGGGATCTCCAGGCTCTGGAGGCACTGGGGAGCGCTGGGGAATAGTGGCACTGGGACTCCAGGGCTGGACTTGGGACAGTGCTGGGGTGGTCACAGTGCACAGCTCCAGCCCATTCCCAGCACTGCAGCCCCAAACTGCTCCAGCCCTGGGGGAAGATCCCCTGCCCGGCCCCACTGTCCCACCCAGGACCACTGTGTCCTGCTGGATCACCCCAGTCCCGCTCTGCTGAGCTGTCCCACACATCGGGTCCCGGGGGCTCTGCCCCAGCAGGGCTGTGGCTCCAGACTGGGCTGGCACTGGGACACAGCTCCCACAGAGCCCCTGGCCCCAGGGATGGCCCTGCCCTGCCCTCACCCAGCGCTGGCCCTGAGCAGGGTCTGCCCCTCAGGGCTGGGGTCAGGCTGGAGCCCAGTTCAGGATCCCTCTGGAGCAGGAAGGGACATCAGGACATGAGGTCCCGAGAGATGCAGCTGTGGCTGCCTGTCACCTGTTCCAGCACCTTTCTGTGCAGATCCCATCCCTGCTTCTGGAGCAGTTTTGGTGGGACCCCAGGCCATGCACTCAGTGAGATTTAGCTGCTCATGGAGCCCCAATTGCTGGAGCCTTTCCCAATGCTGCAAGAATTGAGGGCGTGTCTCTATCGTGAGATAAAGGACCCCAGGAATCCTGAGCTGCAAGAAGGGATCCATGACCCAGGGACAGAACCTCCACCCCAAATCAGGGACTGGACCCTCACCTAGGTCAGGGATTGAATTCCCACTCCAGGTCAGGAGCTGAGTGACCTTGAGATAAACATGACCTTGGGATCATTGTGACACGAGATGATTACAACACAACCATGACCAGGAGACAACCATGAGGTAACCATGGCATGACCACAACCCAGATCCATCTCTGAGTCTCGAGGATACCCAGGGTGTTGCAGGGAGTTGTTTTCCCTGACCCTGTAACCTCTGTTTTCTGGCTTCATTGGGTGGTTCATCCCATCCCACACCATCCCTGTCCACATGTTCATGTTGCCCAGGCTGGGACATCTCAGCATCTCCAGGGCCAGTGGGGAATCTGGTCCAAGCAACACTGGGACCAGAACTGCAAGGACCATTTGGAGCTGCTCTCACCAAAGGGATGACCTTGACTCTGGAATGACTTTGACTTCAGTCTGACTCCGTGCTCTCTCCCACCCCAGTTCCTGGTTCACCACAGGAGAGGGGAGTCACCATCAGCTTTTATTTACCCCCCAATAAAAGTTTCACCTTTGGAATGCCCCAGATCCCATGTGGGACCCCCCAGCATCCAGGGGGCCCCCAGATTCTGGTATTCCTTAGCCCCAGCACTCAGGGGACCCCCCAGTCCCCTCAGCCACGCTGCGGCCGCAGCTTCATCTCGGTGAAGGGGATGGAGACGTTGAAGCCTTTCCAGGGGAACCAGTGGATGCCCTGTGAGGAAGGGGAATTAGAACCCTTGTAGACATCCAGAGACCCCCCTGTGAAGTCCCCATAGACCCCCACAGACCTCCACAGACCAGAGAGATGCCTGCAGACCCTATGGATCCCTGCAGACCTACATAGATTCCTATGGGCACTCATGAACCCTCACAGATCTCCACAGACAAACCCCCAGATACAGATCCCCACAGGCCCCACAGAATCACATAGACCCTGTTTTCCACAGAGCCCTGTGAAACCCTATAGACTCTCACAGACCCTTGTGGACCCTTAGAGACCCCAACAGGTTCCCTCATATATCCCCAAACCCCCATAGTCCTATAGTCCATCCAAAGGCCCCCTAGACCTCCCTATCCATTCCCACAGACCGCCCCCCCAGCCTCCTGCAGCCCCTTAAAACGCCCACCAGCCCCTTGCAAAGCCCCCTTAGACCCCCCAAATTCCCTCATAGCCCCTCCATCCCCCCCCAGTCCCCTGCTCCTGGGTCCCGCCTCGCCCCGGTACCTGGTGGTCTCGGGGGGTCCCGTAGCGCCCGTTCAGGTTGGCGTAGTGGCAGTTGCGGTACCACCAGGCTCCCCCGTAGGCCACGGCGCAGGGTGGGGGCCGGGGCCGCCCCGAGGGGTCCCGGCGGTCCCGAGGGTCTCGGAAGTCCCGGTCCCGTGTCGAGAAGGGGCTGCCCGAGTGGTAGGAGAGGGCATCCCCTGTGGGGAGCGCTGTCAGGGACCCCCAAACCCACCAGGAACCACCAAAACCCACCAGAAACCCCAATACCCCCCCTCCCCAGAGGCCCCAAAAGGCACCAAAGATTCCCAAAACGCCCCAAGGACCCCAAAACCCACCAGGGACTTCCAAACCCGCCAGGGACTCCACAGACCCCTGCCAGGCCCCAAAACCCCCAGGGGCCCAAAATCCCTCCAGGAGCCACAGAGTTCCCCGGCGTCCCCGGGAGCCCGCTGTGCGCACCGGCGGTGCCGCTGAACGCTCCCACCCGGAGCCGGTACCGCTCCTCGGCGCCGCCGACGGCGAAGTCGCGGTAGAGCGCGAAGGCGGCGTCGCGGGCGGTGCGCAGGTCCACGCGCAGCTCCGTGCGCGCCGCGCTCGTCAGCTCGTGCAGCGCCTCGTTGCCTGCGCCCCAAAATCGTCTGGCACTCCCCGAAATCCTGCGGGCCCCCCGAGCTCCCCTGTCCCCCCCACCCCATCTCCTGCATGTCCCCTGAAATACTGGGACCCCCCTGGACCCTTCGAGCCCACCCTGAACTCCTGGACGCTCCCCCACAAAACTCCTGGGGACCCTCCAAGTCCTTCCCCAAAACCAGACCTGAATGTCTGGGGACCCCCCAAGTCCCTCCAGACCCTTGGGGGAACCCCTCGGACTCCCTGGTCAGTGCCTCCTTCCCTGCACCCCACAGCCTGCCTCCCAATTGCCTGGACCTCTCCTGGATCCTACGAGTCCCCCCCTCCGTCCCCTGGGGAGCCCCCGAATTCTGGGGGAATTATTATTCACCGAATACTCCCTGCTGCCGCCCCAGCAGCTGGCTCTCCTCAAAGTTCCCCCTGTCCCCCAAACCCCCAGAGTGCCTCCGTTGGCCCCACGTCTCCTCAAATTTTTACATGACCCCCCAGTGCCCCCCTCACCGAGCCAGAATTCGCCGCTGACGTTGCCGAAGCCGCGGGCATATGACTCCCACCCCCGCCAAAAGTCGGTGCTCCCGTCCTGGCGGCGCTGGAACACCTGCCGGGGGGAGTCAGGGGCACCCCAAAACCCCCTGACCCCCCCATACCCCTATTTCCCTCCCATAAACTCAGTAGAATGCTCCCAGCCCTTCCCAATGCCCCCCAGTTCCCCTTCCAGTGCCTCCCCATCACCCCTCAACCTTCCCAATGCCCCCCAACACCCTGCAGGATCCCCTATTGCCCCCAAAGCCCCTCTTTCCCCCTCCCCAGAACTCCATAGACCCTCCTATAGCCCCCTGCAGCAGCTCCCCCCACCAGTGCCCCCAGTGCTCCCAGTCCCACCAGCCAGCCGCCGCCGTCCGTCTCCATGTCACAGAAGACGCGGAGGGGCCGGGCCGGGTCCCCCCGGAGGAAGATGAGGGTCTCCCGCGAGGGGCCCGGCCCGTTCAGCTGCTCCTCGGCGCAGTCCCGGGGGTGCGGGTGCGGGAGGGGGGCTGGGGGGGCACGAGGGTCCCCTCAGACACCACAGGGGCTTCCGGGGACTCAGGGGTGCTGGTGCCCCCTCCCCGAAAAGACGCAGAATCCCCGACTCAATATTTGCCCCACCCCTATCCAGGGGTCGGGTGTTCCCCACCCAATAACCGCCCCCCCCCAGGACCCAGCCGAACCCCCAGTATTCACCCCCCACAAAGGACCCCACCCTCCCAAAAGGACTCAGGCTGCCCCCCAATGCCTCCCTGAGGAACTCGGGTGTCTGGGTGCCACCCCCAGGATCTCAGCCGCCCCCAGATGATCCAGCTGTCCCGCCAAAGTTCCCCCCCAAAAAAAACCCCAGGGGTACAGGTGTCCCTACAATGGGTTTTCCCCTCTCCAGTGACCCAGCTGTCCTTGTTCCAGCCCCCCAAAATGATACACACCCCCTTCCCAAGGACCCAGTCCCCCCAAAAGCACCCAGGTAACTGGGTGCCTCTCTCAAGGACCCACCTTGCCCATCAACCCAACCCCTCCCCACAAAGGACCCGGGCACCCCCCCCGAAACCCCCCCCCCCAAAGGACCCAGATTCCTGGGACCCCCCTCACACCAGGACACAACACCC